>NC_044571.1:35576761-35882267 GCF_901933205.1 Camarhynchus parvulus | reverse complement strand
AGATCCCCAAAGAGAGCTGACCATTTCAAGAATGATGAGATCTACTCTTGTACTTTGATTTTTAAAGCAGAACAGAGGTACCCAAATCCACTTTTGGATCATGGTCTTTGCCATTCATTCTGACTTCCAGTGCCTAAACTCACAACAAACATAGATTAATTTATGAAATTATTGGCAACCTCTGTTTTTACAAGCTTAGAAACAAATTATAGAGTAATAGATTGGTTTCTGTTCATTATTTTTTATGTGTCATTATAAAAGACATATGCTTTTTTAGAAGAAAAAATTTAGAGAAACTTTAAAGAAAAGTTTTTTAAACTTTCTCAAATCAGGAGTGAGTGCAGTAGCCATCCTCATCTAGGTAAATCTTTATACACTTAGATTTTAGTCACAGAACACAATTTGCTTTAAAACTATCTATAAACCACAGCAAAATGGAAATACTTTGTATGTTACACCTTGTTTTACTTCCTCCTGGAAAACTCTGCTTTTCCTTAGCTTTTAAGCCAGAGGGTGACGCATGTTAATTCTAAAGCAAGATGTCAATCTGTTGCTCTTGAAGCAGTAACTGCCTCTCAGAAAAACCTTAAACTAGATCTGGGGTCTGGACAGTGAAATTAACAGCCCTTCAGGTATTAGTTCCATCCCCTCTTGTTATCAGCACAATTGTCACCGCAAGGTGGAGGTGGAGCACCTGGACGCCTTCTATTAGAACCAGGGTATGCTTTTACTGTGCATTTATACCGACAGTCCTCTTGCAATTCCTCAGCAATTTTCTGAACAAAACCTCAACTACCCCTTTTTGTCAGGTACAGTGACAGAAAGGCCCAGTCATGAGTTGCCCTTACAAAACCTATGGCATTTTTTTTAAGTTTTGCAAAAAACCATTGAGTAAAAAAAAATCCTACTCACACTGCATTTTGCACATCATGGCAGTTTCATGTGTTCAGAATTGAGGATATAATGTTTTTATGAAGAGATATTTTGTTTTCATAAACTTCAGTAAACATGAACTGCATAAATCCCTCGTAAGCAAATATAAAATAAGCTTATCTTCCAGCTCATAGGAGAGGAGCTTAATATCCACTTCTTTTAGATAAGTAATTTTGGAACCACACTGGGTAAACATTTCAAAAGCAATTAAAAAAGTAATCCTTGATTTTTGATAAAGAATTTGAACATCCAGTGACCTGTGAGCATATCAAAATACTTTTTTAATTGAAGAGTATTATATTGTGTATAACTACATGCAACTTATCAGAAAAACAAGTAAAAGGTTATTAAACAGTGAGAGTGGGCATTTACTTTACACTTGTTTTAAAGACTTTATTCACATGGCCATTTTCATCAGCTGCAGTGTAAGCAACATAACTTTCTTTTGCAAACAAAAAATAACCCTGAAAATACATAGATGGGAATTGAAAGCTCAATATCAAATCAACACCTGGATTCATATACCATTCCCATGGTAGCAGATCCTCATTTCTCAATAAAACATGATTATAGCTAAGAAAACAATTACTGGTTTTATTTTACTGGGACTCCATAAAATCGAAACACAATATCTGAAAAGAAGACAAAGCAATATCAGAGCTTTAGACAAGGATGAATACAAAATTTTTTCTATAGTCCTTAGTTGTAACACAAATAACAAGAAGTAAGGGGAGAAAAAAATGGGGAAAAGAAATACAGATACTTTTTTTCACTTGTTTGCACTCTATTTGAGATCATCCAGTGGGAGGAAGATTACTTTGTAAGATGCCCTATGAACTGACAGAAGCACTGCTGTTCAGCAAAGAAAGATAGCATGATACAGAAACTTAAAGTATAATTGGTAGAGGTAGAATTAGCCGATTTTTCTTGAGTAAATGAAATAGAAGTTATCTCCAGCATTTTAGGGCACACATTATTTAAAAAGCACAGAATACCTGATTAAAAAATATCTACAGCTGAGTGGTTACATTTTGTTTACTGCAAACAAAAATATTGTTCATTATCATTTCTTTGTTTAGTATCTGTTTCCAATCCCCTAGGTGCTGTTTTCCTTTTTTGTTTGCATCCTAAATTAGTATGGCTCTTAATATGCATTAACCATTTCAAAGCAAAAAAGAAATCCAAACCAACCTCAAAACTACCATCACCATCAAAAACAGTAAGAAAAGCCAAAGCCCTGCTGTTCTTTAGTAACTCTGCCTTGAAGAACACTTAGACAGAATTTAATGCACGTTTTTTATCAGGTTTGGGTGTTTCTGAATGCAATACTGTCTTTAACAGGATGTGTTACCTTTAAGTTTCTACAGTGGTAGGGCTGGAGAGGTGGTCTCTGTGAGACGAAGCCAGGGGCTGCCCTGTGCTAAGTGCAGGAGCTCCAGCTGGCTCTGATGGACTCATCACAGGGCACAGCTGAGCCCTTCAGCCACGTGTGTGATGACTCTGGGAAATATATTTGAGAAAGAGGCTTGCCCTGAGGTGATGTGGGGAATATTAGGGTCAGGTAAGCAGGAGGTGCTTCATAGCAAAGCTGGTAAAACCCCTGGAGGGCCCATGGGGTGTGTAGGATATGTGCTAGATGGGTGCATTCCTGAAGGGAGTGTGATGTGTGAAGCAACAGAAATGAGTATGGAGAAAAGTACAAGAAACAGAAGTGGTAGGAAGCAAAATGTCACCAGCTTCCTGTGCTTCACCAAAGAGCCTGAGTGCAACCTGCAGTAGTAAAAAGGTATGTAGAGATTAGGAAATGGGGAGGAGAGGTGCTTTCCATATTTGCTTAAATGCTTGGCTTAGTTTCTGAATATTTTAATCAGTATTTAATTTTTTAATTTAATTAGCAGTAAATTCATAAAGTTCAGTCTGTTTGGCCTGTGACAGTAACTAGTGAGTGACTTCCCATTATAATTTTGATTCCTAAGTTTTTCCACTACTGATCTTTTTGATTTTTTCCCCTTCTTGTAGTAGGTAGGACTGAGCAACTGGTTGGGTGTTTGGCTGACAATCAGGGCTAAAAACAATGCATGAGAAAACCACAGCAGGCATACTTTTAGGCTTTTGAGGATTGCTCAATTGTGCAATAATTTCTGATCATTCTAAGTGAACATAAAAAAAAGTCTGTCAGATATGAGACTTTGAGATGATGGGAACTTCAAATACTATATAATTATAGATGTTGGAAGATGGAAAACACTTTAAATACCAGGTTTGTCACCACAAGCATAATAAAGATAATTAAGCTTGATCAGTTGTGAGATAAATAAAAAAATCACAAGGCAGTCATATAAATCCTCATCAAGTATTACTACTGCAGAAAAGTAGATAGATTGAAAACGAAATTGCACACAGAAATTTCTTCCAGTGGATAAATAACAAAATATAAGGAATGAGCAAAAAATCAAGTAAGGGGGACAGGAAACCTGCGTGAATGAGCAGGGAGCTTTAATCAAATATCAAAGAGCATAAAGATATTTTATGGGATGTGGAAAAAGAGACAAGTCACACGGGAGGACCATAGGAACATTTTCAGGAATGCAAGAGGAAGGCCAAAGGCCACTTGGAATTTAATCTGGCAAGGACAGCAAGATGGGCTTCTGTAAGCAAATCAGCAGCAAAAGGAAGATTGGTGAAAATGTGAGGCTGCTGCTGAACAAAAGTGGGTCATGGAAGACACAGAGAAGGTGGAAATACTGAATGCCTGCTATGCCTTTGACTTTGCTGCTGAGACAAGCCCTCAGGAATCCTAAATGTTGGATTTAAGAGAGGAAGGCTGGAGAAAGAGAGACTTCCCCATGGTCAGAGATCAGCTAGGCAGACTTAACACCCATAAATCTGCGGGCCCTGATGGGATGTACCCATGGGTGCTGAGGAGCTGGCAGATGTTGCTAAGCCACTATCCACTATCTTTGAAAAACCATGGAGAACAGGAGAGGTGCCAGTTACAGGAGAAAAACCAATGCTACTCCCATACTCAAAGGACAGGAAGGAGGACCTGGAAAACTACTGGTGAGTCAGCCTCAGCTCCTTCCCTGGAAAAGTAACAGATCCTTTTGGAGGTCCAGAAGGTTCATCAGCAACAAAGGCAACTGTAGTATATAAAAAGAGAAATGGAAAAATGAACCAATTTCCTAAAAGTAGTTACAGTACTGTGAGCAGGAGGTAATATTAAGAATAGAGATAGGATGAACCGTCAGTAGATCATCAATATTAAAAGTTGGAATGGAGAAGAAAAGAAATTGATCATCCCAGCTGGATCTAAGTTACTGTGCTTCATACATTTGTACTTGGTGTTCATGTGATCACATATGCCTGAAGGAAAAGTTATGCCTTCAATGTTTTTCATATGATTAAAGCATTAAGTTCTTACAGGACTGGGTAGTACTTGAAGAAATTACAAAACTTAAAGGGGAAAAAAATTCTGACAAAAATCTTGCCCTCTTCTTTTTAGATGAGACAGTCAGAATATAAAAATATTTTGTAGCCTTTTTCGTTATTTTAATGAAGAAGTCTTACAGCACTAATGTTTCATGCTGAGGGCTTAATGCATCCTTTATATATCTAACTCTTGTTTACACATAGAGGGGGAGGGGGGGAAAAGCATAAATACATGGTAGTTGTAAGTATTTTACCTCCTTTCCAGTCTTCACAAGGGAAAAGATAACATGAAAAGTTATTAAAAGTATTTTTTTTATAATTCAGCTAAAAGTTAGGAGATAATTTAAGCATACTGGGAAAGATGATGCTCCTCTATGGATGCAAAATAGGACTTTTTCTTGGGCAGCTTTTAAAGAGACTTTGCATTCAGTCCAGCTAGGAGAGTAACAAGATATTAGAACATAAAATGACACACAAAACCAACTTCAATGAAAGTACATGGTTATTCAGCAGGATTAGTGCAAGGTATGATTCAGGAAGAGCATTACATTGTCTTCCATTAGAAATAAAAGCATTAGGTAGCTATTTTCTGTAAGGTTTTAAGAAAGAAAAGGATCCTAAGGAGAGAACTGAGCAAAGAGAGTAGTCTTTGTGTTTTGTGTTCAAAAAAGAAGACCAAAACCACGTTTTCTTCTACTGGTGAATGTCAACATAATTTTTTTTTCTGATTAACAAAGGATTTTACTGTTTATCAATAAATTGACCTGTTTTTCTAGATAAATGGAAAAATAATAAATATATTTTCCACTCAAATATTTAGTTTCCTTCTTTTGTATGAGAAATTTCTCATAAACCATAAGAAATGTAATTATATTATTCTCTTAGAGAAGAAGCTACGTGACCAACTACTTTCATCACAAGAAAAAAATTAAGATATTGTTGACTACATGGACAATACAGTCCATTCTCTCACACCTGCCCAGCCCAGCTTCCTCCCTCTCTTTCAAAGAAAGATATCAGATTATGAATGGTTAAACAAAGCACATTAATTTTTTTCTAAAGATAAGGAAATAACTTTTTTTTGGTGTAGCAGCAAATTTCATTTGTTTCTTTTCCCCCAGCACTATGCTACACTCATGACAAAAAGGAAGGAAACACATAAAGAGCAAATGAGTAGAAGTAGCACAATTCTGATAAAAGTCTTAGGCTCTCAGATGTAGGAACGGATTTGAGAAAATATTTCAAACTCTTATACTGAAAACCTCTAGTCCACTAATTCTGTTTCTGAAAACAGCAGAAGAGGTGTTAATAATAATCTTCCAAGGTGACTAGACTTTATATATTCTTAATAGGTGAAATTATGCCTCCAGCTGTGAAGCAGTGATACACTTGCAGTTGATAAGTTTAGTATGATATGTAAAGATAAAAAAAAAAATACAAAGATTTTGTATTCCAGTATGCAATCATACTGGAATACATGAAAGCAAATAAATCCAAACATTGTCATTCCAGGTAAGAGTTTTCATCAGAAATATCCAAAACTGACAAAAGGGTAGACTGCCTTAGTAGTGTGTACGCTAAATGACAAAAAAGTTGCGGCTTCACCATAAATATCGAATACAAGGTATTTTAAAATAATGTATGTGATTAAAGTTACCTAAATTAATTGTTAATAAAAATTTGCTTGCTTCTAAACTTATAAAATGTTATTGAAATCGGTAATTCTGTCACATTTTATCATGTGAGTTGCTAAATGCCTGGCTCATGCAGAACTGCCACATTATCTGTGTACTCACCACAAAATCCCTTCTAAATTGGAGTAAGAGTAATAAAGTTTTAGCATGTGAAAGAATTAAACCAATAGAACAGACAAATAGATCCACAGTTGATAGCAAATTTCCTTCTGATTACCTCAAGAATTTTGATTATCTTCAGACAGCTTTTCTGTCAAGATGTGAGTGTATAACTTCAGTGAAACCTTGCAATATGCAAAGGTTGGGAATATAAACGTTGTAAATAAGACACAGCTATCATGCAGAATTTAATTCCTTGTATCCCATCAGGATCCCTAGTCAGCACCACTGTTTCCGCTGAGATTTTTGGTAAATTGATGGTGAATTAGGGAAACAAGGCTGACTAGAAAAAAACCAAAAACCCAAACAAACCTTAACTAGCTAAAAGGTTGTTATCGAACTCTGCGTAAAGAGACCAAGGACATGGCATACCACGTAATTTATAGAAAGATATGTTACTACCGTAGGGGGTATTTCAGATCTCCCTTTAATACACAGGAGCAAATTGAAGAACTAGCTTGTCTTTCAGCTTTGTTAAACACTCAGGAATAACTCCTGGCTTATAGATTGCAAAAAGATAACTTTTCTGGCATTTAAAAATGAATTAAAAATGGACAAAGTATTGCTGCTTTCTTTAATTTTAATTTGCAGCACTTTGGTCACCTTAAAATTTATCATTTCTGATTACTTAGCTACTTAAAAAAGTTTGAAAAACATAGCCATAATATTATAATTTCTTAATTATTTTTGAATATTGGCCTGTCAAAATATTACTTCTCAAGTTAGAGAGGAGATGTGGTCCATCAACAAGAAAAGTATATTAGAAATATACATCTATAGGCCACAAGAATATGGAAAAGCATGAGGAGGTAAAAAAAGACATATTTCTTCTATTACAATTTTTCTTTTTTTAGTAGAGCAGAGTTTAATATTTTACCCCAAGCTGGAGAATAAAGAAAAAAGTTGCACAACATCTGGTTAAATCTTCTTCCAATAATTCTTGAAATAGAAGCTTTTCAGTTTCTTTCTTTGATCTTAGGAGGGAACTAAGGCAAGCAGATACAACTCTGACTTCTGTTGTCTGGTGTTCTGGTTTTTTGAACTGGAAAACAACTTTTTTTTTCAGGTAACCAATTAAGTGTCATTAACTAATTTTAATTAAATTCTGACTCCAATATGTATTTTTTTCCCATTGATTAGTGCAAATATTGTCAAGCTTTGATGTTTGAGTTCAAGTTTTTAAATGGAGACATCATCTTCAAGTGCCTGTGCTTGAGACTGAGATCCCTCATCATAGGCATTGAAAAGACATAGATTAGTTTAAGGTAAGCTATCTCTTTTCCATTAGACAATGTTAGATTTCTAATTTATGCACTCCGGTAAATGACTAAGGGTGGATGGAATAGGCCTGGGCCTTAACATTTCTTATATTTGTGTGAATATGCATACACTTTGTGTCCACCTGGGAAAAAAAAGTTCCAGCGACTATACTAAGAAACACAAGCTTTCAGGAGTCAGGGATTTGAAAATCAGACCTTGGCCCTCCTATTATGGATAAATAATGAGGAATACAATAACTTCAAATATAGTGCGAGGTAATGTAACTGTTATCACTGCTCTACACAACCATGTCCTTTGCAGTCAGAGTTCACACAGCTCAACAGATATTTTTCATTTTGAACTTAACATTAAGCTAAAAACCTACATGCAGCAGAGAGTAACACTAGGCAGGACTTAGACAAAAAAATGTCTAAGTACTTCTAAATACTTAGAGTATTTTTAGCCCTTGAAAATTAAAGGGAACAAGGAAGAACTTTACGCATCTGGTGTGCAGGTTTACTACGGTCTCCGGCATCAACACTAACAAGAGAAGGAAGTCAGAAAGATTACACCTCACACTTTATGAAGAGAGAACAATTTGCACTTTGCTGGTTAAATGAGCACCCAAAAATACTGGGGTAAACTATAGCAATTCACCTAACAAGGCCAATCTTTTTGAAATTGTCACTCACAGAGTACAGCCCATACAGTTCAGTCCTACCATGATCAGTCATTGCTGCACAATGAGCATCTGTGACTGAGAATATTGCTGGCTGGTAAAATAAAAAGAAACCCCAAAACTATTTTCTTTCTTTTTAGAAATAACAGTTTGCCAAAACTGTTTACCAGAAAGGTGTTTGGCAGAAAGCTCTGGCTCAATGGCAAAATCTGTGCTGTGTGATCTTCCAGAGTATGGGAAAATTCATAGCTTTTTCAGCCTAGTATGTTTTAATGACAATATATAGGTGTTCTCCTTCAGAATGGAGTATACAACAGTGAAACAATGAACTTGAGATACATAAAAGTGAATGGGTTGTGTTATTTAGGAATGAGCAGCTCAGGATATATAATAACTCAAAGGTGATTGCATACTAATATAGCTATTGAACCCTTTCCTTTTCCTAAACTCAGACCAACTAAGAAGGTTTGGTGATAGGAATATAGAAAATATTTCATGTGCTCCATGCAGCTTGTGTGAAGTGGTTATATTCAAGAAGAAATATTAACAGAGAAGCAAAAATCTCATCCTTGAAATAAAGATAAATGCTTCTCAGTGATGAAGACAGTACGATATAAGGTATTCAGAGAAAAAATTCTGAGAAAAAATTGTTTTCAAGCAGTTTGAGATATGCACTAGGGATAGGTTGCAAGACTGAATTCTTCAGGCTGCTCACGGAAGCTCCTGCAGGCTCCATCCTTGCGGGTTTTCAGGACCTGGGTGAACAGTCTTGAACAGTGTGGTCTGATCTCACAGCTGGTTCTGCTCTGTGTAGGGATGCACTAGAGACCTCCTGGCATCCCTAAAAGCCTCAATGGCCATACAACACAGGCTGGCTGCAGTTTGGTTTGTCACTCTTCCTAACCTATGGAAATGAGGCTCATTACTATTCCTTGTCATGAACTATCCTACTGTGTGGGCTATAATAATGAAAGTCCTGTAGAAGTTAAAAGGAATGCTAAGGGAAGATTAAATGTAAATAAAATAAATGCCAACTGTTTTTTTAGTAGTTTTTTCAGTACTTTTTTATTAACTTCTCATGGATATTTGTCAATGCATCTTTGTGGAAGATGAATTTGAAAATTTTGCATTCACATGTGTGTATGGAAAAATTGCTCTTCTAAGCAAAGAATACTTAATCCTGTTCTTGTTGCTGTGTCTTAATCACTAATATGTTTCCACTAAGTGAGATACAATATCATAAGACTTGTCTCCTGAGGACTACTTGTTCCCATTACACAACTCAAACGTCTCTTGGTGCTCAAAGATATATCAATGAAAATAGCTTTTCCGAGGAAATCTTGTTTGCTTGCAGATATTTAATGAGCACAAAGACTTTCTAAATTTATCAAATTAATTACTCATTGGATGATTAAAACATTATGTTTAAATAGTATTTATTATTACTACCATTATCACCATCACCAACAATATCATTACTATTTCCATTGTTCATATGCCCCAGCTTTCACTGCTGAGTGTCAGGTCCAAATATTTTGTGATGAACTGATTAATGAGATAATTAAATTTCCTTTCCTGAACAAAAATCTTTCTATTCCCTAAAAATAGTTACTTTCATCAAGTCATGCTAGAAGCACTGAAACTGCTGATAATAAACTGTCAAGGAAGACAAAGAAAAAGGATGATTTGCTTGAAGAGCCTTCCTTACTGAGTAGTACAAGATATTAAGTAATCTTCTGTATGATGGATTCTGGAAGGAAAATATAATTTTTGGGAATATAGAAAACCAGGCAGTTTCAAGGTGGCTGCCAGAGAATACTAAGAGTTAATCCTGTTTCAAAAGTCACAAGAAAACAACAAGAAGAAAACACCCTTGCATGAACAACGCCCCCCTACAACCCCTCAGATTTCTTGGAAGTTTGACTGTAATGTTTTACACTCTTTTTTCTCCAGTTACATAGGGTCATATTAGCATGTCTTTGTCAGGAAAAAAGCAAAAATGTTAGATTGGTTGGAAGTATTTCAATAACCTTCCAGTATTGATTGGACAGGATACAGAGCTTAATATAGATTTATTAAGGTCAAAATGTCATAATCTTTTTTTTTTACTGGCAAAAGAGCAGAATGTAGATGAACAGCATAGTAATTTTTTAGTGACAGACTTGGGTAACTTGTGCTAGGCAAAGCAGACAGTCTTTTTTCTTCATCTATTTCCATTTTTTAAATTGGCTTGATCTTTTATATGAGACACACATGTCCCCTTTGCTGAAGTTAGCTAATTTAGCTACCTCCAGCCAGGTAATCAAATGCTTGGTCAGGTCATTCCCTGCACCCACTCAGCACAATTTGTCCTCTCTTCTTGTTGAGCTAATTTCCAACTCTTTTTCCTCTTGAGAGGACTCTTCAGGGTGCATGTGTGTGCATAGGTCTGTGTGCTGCGTGCCAGAAACGGGAATCAGACCAGGTCTGTCTGTCTGTCCATTTGTCTGTTTCTGCTTCCAGCAACTGCAGCGGCCAATGAAGCTGCATGATGAACTGGGATGTTTGCAGCAGCATGTGACTGCTGATGAAAACATGAAGCTGGACTAGCTGGCAAGTAGGATAAAAGGCTTGAGAACCACATAGTGGAATGATCATGAGTCTGGGCTTACCCTGAAGAGGCAAAAGGATCTGCAAGTTGGCTACTGGAGAGGGCAGGAGGTCAGCTAATGGGAAGGCCACGGGGATAAAATCATCTACAAGTAAGCATATAGGTCTGGTCCTGCTCCTGGCAAGACTCTTTAGAAAATGTGAGTCCCTGTGTGTGAGGAGACAAAGGGATTTAGGTCCAGACTGGATGACTGTAGTGATCTGTAATGTGTGTGAGACTGTGTGTCCTTGTATGTGTACCTTGATGTGTGTGTGCATATCTGAATTTGTGGCAACAGCAGAAGGGCTTTGGGCTCCAGTGGTTGGCATGTCCAGATGAGAGAAACTTGGAGACCAGGGGTCAGCTACTGGTCACAGCAACAGGAGACTAAGTCAGTTTTCTGATTTTGGTAAGGCCTGAGAGTGTTTTTGAGTCAGAAGCAGAAAAAGGAGGGGAATGGACACTTCCATCCTTTGTTAATAAAGTACCTTTTCTTCTCCTGGCTGTGTCAGAATGGCTGAGGCTTGCCTACTTCACCTCAGAGAGGATTGTGAGATCACATCAAAGCATGGTGAGAGGGATAAAGGTAGAATTCTTCTTTATCGCCATGTTGGCTATATCATGACATGAGAACTGCAATTTCATTTTCTTAGTTGAAAAGCTATAATTACTTGATAGTTATATTTTAGAAGCACCTGCATGCCCTGCTTTAGGATTGGAGACTGACTGTGAAAGACATTGCTTTTGGAGAGAGGTAAATTTACTTCCTGCCTAAGAAACTCTGGTCAATGGACAGGCTGGCAGCTGTAGCAAGCCGTTTCTGGTCCCAAAGCTAGGAAAGCAAAGAAAAGGAAAGGAAAAAGTCCCAAAGCAAAGGAAAAAGTTTTTCCTTTAAGCACATAGACAAAAGAAGCTTCTGTGCAATGTGTGCTTGAAGCCCAGAAAGCCAACCATGCTCTGGGCTGCATCAAAAGCAGCATGGCCAGCAGGTTGAGGGAGATCACGCTGACTCTATTCCACCATGGTGAGATCCCACCTGAAGTACTGCACCCAGATGAGGACCAGCAAAATGATTAGAGGGGTGAAACACCCTTTCTATGAGAGAAACCTGAGAGAATTGCTTTTGTCCAGCCTGCAACAAAAGAAGGCTTTGGGGTCACCTAATTGCAGCCTTCATGTGGAGTATGTGAAGGGAGCCTACAAGAAAGATGGGGAGAGACCTTTTAGAAGAGCATGTAGTGACAGGACAAGGGGTTAAAGCTAAAAGAAGGTTTAGATTTGGTTTAGATTAGCCATTGGGAGGAAGTTCTTTGTTGTGAGAGTGGTGGAACAGGTTGCCCAGAGAAGCTGCGGATGCCCTATCTCTGGCAGTGCTCAAGTTGGACAGAGCCTGAGGAACCTGCTCCAGTGAAATGTTTTTATATTTATATCTAACAGGTTTGTTTCTTTATTAGTTGTGCTATGCAAGGATGTGACAAAGGAGGACCTGATTATGATTCATATTATCCTAGTTCATTTTCATTTAAGGATCTTAACATTTCATAATGTGGTTCATGATTTACAATATGATAAATATATATTGTTTTACAAAGTCAGTCAACATATTTGATGATGAAAGATTTTTTTGCCATTACGTTTTTCACATTTGCACACTAATGTGCTACTATTTACTGTAAAAATAACACCTGAAATGAAATACTATAGTAATTTTATCTTTGTTAGTTAGAGATGTTGGGAAAAGAGCAGGGGAGGAAAAAGGCTTAGTGGCAAACAGTGTGAGCTAACAGTGTGATGCACAGCTAAGTGGGAGCCTGTGTTGAATCTGAGAAGCACTCTGAATTGAAGGCCACAGGATCAGGAAAATGACATATACTTATGCAGGTGAGCTGGCAGAGCTTGCACCATGTGAAAACACCTTCCTGAGACGGCTAAGAAATACCATTAACAATCCCACAGCTGCAGGGCTGTGAAAAGATGAGGTACAATAAGCACTGATGGGAAACCTCAGGAAAAATCATTCTACAGTGAGAAGTTAGATGACCCATTTAGTTGACAGTGTTTTAGCCAGCTCTCTTAAATAAATGGAACAGAAAAAACAATAATTTATCATTGTTCTACCTCCTTGTCTCTCCTACAAACCTGAATGCATTAGAGATTTGTGACTCTTTTCTGCACTACATTATTACATGAAGTTTCATTATTCATGCATGAAATTATTATTTTTTGTTTGAACTTATGGAATATCCATTGCTGTATCAATGCTGTGATTAAAACAGCTCTTCACTGCGTAATTAACACCTAAATGTATCCAGGTATGACTATATCAAAGAGAGCTAAGTGGCAATGATGCCATTTACACCAGCTGTCTAAACTGTATAGGAATTTTCTCCTGTTTCTTTCAGAAAAATTCCTGTTCATGCAAATCACATAATTCTGTGAAGATTCATCATTTTTAAGAAAAAAAATTGAAATATGTTTGTTAGAAGCATAGGAAAGATTTCTTATGCACAAAGAACAAACCCAGCTAATGACAGAAGACCCAGGCATAAGTCTTTTCTCTCAGTCTCTCTGAGAAGGGACCTGAAAAAGACATTCTGTATCCCAGTTAAGTCTTCTGCTTTGTTCTTTCATACTTGGTTTATCACCATCACACATAACAAGACTTTTTTTAAATATGGAAGTTTCATGAGTGTTAAAATGAATCTTTATTCAGCTGCAAATCAACTGAGTATTGAGATTTGCTAGAATTGAAAGGTACCCTGCTACAGTTTTCTTTCAATCTTGAAACCATGTCCATCAACACCACAGCAACCATTTATCTTTGCCTTGAAAATTCATTGCAGAAATAATGTGGAGAAGATCCACATATTATGTACATTCAGTTTTTAAAGAGGAAAAGAATTATAATCTGTTGTGGCACAGAAAAGCAAGGACATTTATAAAATGGGTACATCAGTAATAAAAAGATGTACACATTCTCTAATAGCTCAGTATTTTTGTGATACAAAGCAGATACAACTAGACCACATTCTCTCAAAGCTAATCCTTCCTTCCTTGAGATATGTAATGCTAATTTGTTTTTGATTATAAAAGAAGCACCCAGTTACCAAGCAGAATAACTCAAGAGAATAAACAAGTGGAAAGCTCTTTGCTATTAATTTTCTACTATTAGGAGTGTGTCTCTTTCTAAGAAACACAAACATGAATTTACATAATATCATTCTGAATAATTTTTTTTTCCTGAAAGGGCTTTGTAATGTAGGTCTAAGACCCTACACAGCTTTCAGGGTTTGGGGGGGGTCTCATCCACATATCTGATCCATACCTGTTTGGTGGTGTTTTTTTCAAAAAACATAACTACATTAATTAAATCCTCATAATATTGCTCAGTAAGATTTGGTAGAGAATTAACTTGCTTTTGATTTCAGTGAAGGAGCAATTAATTAAAAAACTAGTGCTATGGAAAACAGGGAGCTAACTAGTCATTTTGTTTATAAGGAGAAAATGAGAATAAAGTCAGAATCCAAATGATTTGATGAATAGTTGTCCGTTACTAAAAAAAATAAAAATTAGTTTGCTTCCTAGTTTCCTACTCTTACCACTTCCCTCTGTTATACAAATGGAAATTTTTTATATTACCATTATAAGACTATAGGCTGCAAAAGATTTAATGTTTATTTTAATGTTGAGTTTTTACCTGAATTATTTCAGGTACTTAGCTTACTGTAGAGTTTCACTAATGCTTGACAAAGCAGAGAAGACATGAGCTTGTTACATGGATGGAGGAATGAGTGTCCAGCTGTTCTTAAAATGGATTTTACATCAGAGTTAATGCACGGTTGAATGACATCCTTTGGTACCACAGCTGAAAAAGGATGTAAAGAAAATGAGACACATTCCAACTTTGGTTTCCCAGTGTACATTTCAAAGCATGTTGGTATACTGACATAGATGGAATTATTTCACTTGTGATGTAGATGAAAGTTAATTTTTGTTCATACAAACAACCAAGAAGTAAAATAGAATTTGCAGGCTAACACTGAGTTAAAAATTGATTGGATATGTGAGCAGAAAAGAATGCTTTCATTTAAACTATTTTCTTGGAACAGAACCTCAGACAATTCACTTGTTCCACACAGTGATTTGGAAAGACCAAAGACGATATCTACAGTGAGTCAAAGGCAGGACTATAACAATAAATAATTTCTTTGAGTAATACCTACAAAATAGAGTGCTTGTTGACAAGCTCTAAACAAAAACAATAGTTTATTGTACAAGTGATGTAAATGACAGTATTTTAAAGATAATATCCTGAATATTTTCACTTGGAACGTACAATAGGAGGTATATCAGCTAACTCTATAGGAATACTTCACCATCTCTCAGATGGATTTTTGAATTAGACAGACTGTGTAAAGGAAAAGCTTTGAAATTTCAGTGCTGTAAGAGGAAAAAAAGTTTTTTATTACTTAAATACTTTTTTTTACTAAAAAGAAATCCCTAGAAAAAGTTTAACTACTCAATGTTTAACAGAGCAATAGATGGGACACCTGTGAGAATTTTGTATGAATTTTGGTAGATTATTAAGTGGTCACATTAAGCGGGACATCTTAGCATTATGTAGATATTAGTCTATTAGCCAAGGAAAAGGAAGGACTTCGGAAAAGAAAATATTTTTAAGTGTAAAGAAATCTAAGAAGAATGAGACAACATATTATTCAACAAGCATATTTTTGTTTCCTTAGTGGAAAATTCCTGAGTTATCTACTGTAAAATGTGCTTTCTTTCTTGGGCCTGTACTTACTTTTTTGCTTCCATTACCAGACATCTCTGAATGACTCAAGGAAAATGACAGACCTACAAGACTGGATCACTAGAAAAGTTTGTAATTAAGCTACAATGAAGCCAAAGGCTGATATTATGAGAAAGTAGGAGGATTAAAACTAAGTCCTAGGTTTAAAGAAGTTCTGGATTTTTCTAAAAAATGTGAAAGACAGCCTGCTGAGATCTGAAGGCTTGGTTCAATAAGAAGAAAATGGTGCAGAAGGAATTTCATTTAATGTTCAATTTGTTGAGACATTTTACTAATTTTGCTTGGAACAATGCTCTCACACTCCTAAAGTGCTGAGTCAGTTCAGAAATGTCTGATTGGGCTACCTTCACTGACGTACCTCAGACTTGTTGACTGTTCATTAATGAGGGATACCAGGTACTTCAGGGGCCTATAGTAGGACTGGCAATAAACATCATACTGTTTGAAAGGAAACAGTGTGAATCCTTTCCATAATGATGATATAAAGTTCTAAGTGGCATCTGAGTTGATAAACAATTTGATGGTGTCCTGGTGACAGAGAAGGGGGCAGAGACTAACAGAGCACGGGTGTGACCAAGTCGCTTAATCTAAACCACTCACATCCTTGCGGTTGTTTGTCCACGTATTTCGCTGTTTTCAGGCTAGGGGAAACTGCTTTACTCTCCTTGCTTTACTGCCTTTGTTTCCCAAATACTATGTGGTGTTGGGCATGGGAATCATTGCCACTTTGCCTTTGTCTGGAGACCAGTTTCTACTCATGTCAATTGGGAGCAGCAGGACTCATTGATTTTTTTTGGATCAAGTTTTGAAAAGAACCATCATCAAAAGTTATTTCCATTTGGAAAGCAGAAAATCTTTCCATCTGGAAAGCAGAAAAGAAGTACAATGTTTGTGTCCAGTTCAAGCAAGGCTGGAGATACCAAATAATCTCCTAAGAGAATTATTAATTTCAAATTTCAATAATTTCTGAATATGTAAGCCAAGTTCAGGTAGCCCATAATCTGTTTGGGTACTAGAAAAGGAAATACAGAAATTTTTTTCTTGTCCTTGTTCTTCACATATTCATAGCTTCAGGATCTCAAAGAGAATCAGTCACTAGCACTAGCTGTAGCAGACTCAATGAAACCACAGGAGGAAAAGAAAATTTAAGTCTAGACAGATAAGAGCAGGCTGATTATGCCAAACTATTTTATAGTACTGGTAAAGGCAGGAATACAAAGGTTGTGGAAAACACACTGAGAGGCTAACTTATTTGGGGAAAATTCTTAAAATGATACAGTCATTACAAAATGAGGCTGCAGTCATAGCTGCTTTTATAAAATGAAAGAAAATACTCCTATAAGAGAAGGCACTAACGCATTTGTAATACCTTAAAAATCCATGTCACTGTTTGTTGTGCATATTATATATGAAATAAATATATACATATATTGTTAAGCTAATGCTGCTTTTTCTATAGTGTGCTCATGGTAGTTTTCATATGAGGTTAGAACGAATACTGATGGACATTTAGTCAATTGGCTATAAAGCTATGTAACAGTTATTAAAAAGATATAACTTCTATAAAAACACTCCTAAAAGACAACAATGAGGGAAAATAGTCTGTAGGATAGATTATCTCTCTTTTACCACAAACATCTCCTCTTTAAAATGCTTATTTTGTTCCAATTTGCATAGCTAATACTGCACTAATTGAAAGCTGAGATCAGGAGTTTATGATATTCTTGGACTTCTTTAAACCTGCATACAATCATGTTTCCTTATTTCAGTAGGCCTATTGACATGAATATACATAATCATGGAGGAATACAGCACTGTCCTTGAGAGTGTTAAGACAAATAGGTTGCTCTTTATTTCTGAATACCAGAACATAAAATGGTTATAATTTGAAAGCTAGTAACTGAATCTCTCTTTGCCAAGCAGTGGAAAAAATAAATTGAATGGGGAGTCAAGCAAGATCACAGACTTTTTTTTTTAGTATGCAAGTCATTTTTTCCTAAGGATTGAATCAACAGAAATATCCAAACATTTATTGTTTAATTACTTGCAGTTTAGGGGTAAACACACAGAGCTGTTTCAAAGTGATTTATCCCTCTCTTAAACTGCACACAATCCTCTGTTAAGTATGTTGATTTCCATTTTTATTTGCATGAAAGAAAAACAATTATTTGACATAATTACTGGCATGTTGTTGACAATTTGTTGTTAGATTCATCCAACATTGATATTTTCAAGGGCAATTGTTGTGATATTCTTACCATCCCTGTAAACAATAAAGGGTGATTTTTTTTTTCTTTTCCTGCACTGTTCTCCTACTTTCCTTTTCCTTTTCTTTATGATGAATATTTCGGAGTTCTGTGCAAGGTCTTGCTCTGTGCATTTATTTACTTTCTTCTTCATTCATCTTAGTAGTACTGCAGAAATATTACCCACTCCAAACTAAAAGAAAAAAGAAAAAGTAATCGGAAGGAAGTAACTGACTGTAAAACAAGGAATATTCAAATTCAATTTAGCAGTGGCAATTTTAATTGGTTTGAAAAGTTGAAACACTTCCAAACTTTTATACATAAAAGCTCAGATGGAAATGAAAGATCTGCAATTCAAGCTACTGAATCATCTGCTATAGTACAGTTTAGACTGCAAAAAAGAAGCATCCGCTCTTATTCCCTGAATTCGTTTCAAATATGTGAATTAAAATGTTTCCACAGCCTAAGTGGTAAATAGTATGTTTTCAATGTGCTTGGTGTGTCCTTTTTCTTAAGGAGTCTCTTTAGCGCATGCTACCACTAACTTAAATGATTCACAAATTTTTTCTGAATCGGTCACTCAGCTCTTGAGGAAATAATACTATGTACACTGTACCTTAATACACATTATTACTAAGAAAACAAACACTTCAAAGGAGAGTTTAAATATCTCTTGTTTCTTGCCACAATGTTGTTTTTGGTACAGGCAATTAAATTTTCTCAAGGGTAGCTATACTCTAGGTGATATTTTTTTATTAACAACTGTTTCAGCATTTCAAGTTTTTAATAAAATAGAGCTTCTGATGCTGAAAGGTGTTGGATACCCTCAAGTGCTATTATATTAAATGGGAATAAAGAGCTTGAAGTACCTTATAGATATTTGGAATATTCATTCAGGCCTGCTACAAGTTAAAATTAATTCAGAACTTAATGTTGGAGTATACCAACACATGTCATTCTCTCCAAGTACAAACTTTATGAGCAAAACAATCAGGGCTATAATAAAAAGTACCATGATGATTTTCAAGCACTATACAGTATCATTAAGCACAAGGACACATATTTAAGAAAGAATCTGTGAAAGCAGGTTAGATATGTCCTGATTTTTCCTTCTGTGTAAGTCATTACTCTGCAATTTAAATCTTCCAGCATAAAGTATTCGATATGGTTACTGCTGTATTAAAGATTACATGCACATATCATTAAAAGGCACTATTTTTACACCACTGTGTGATGCAAGAAAAGTGAAAAAATCTATCATTTCTTCTGAAAAAAACCCCACCTCTAGCTTTCTAATTAATATGAGCTAAAATAACTATTTGTCAAATGATGTAAAAGATCAATTTATTTCCTCAATCTTTTCAAGTGTAAATTTGAACTCCACCCACATGAAGTTTAACCAAGTCAAATTATTGAACTGTGAGTCTCTATGTATATAAGCAATAAGTTTCCTGTAAACCAACCCTGAATTTCTGAAATGAATTTGAGTCATTTTTTTCTTATTAGTATTTGCTGCAAAAAGTAGGAAACATTACTTAAAGAGAAATTGTTTTAGGAATTAATTTATCTGCCACAGTTCCACTGTTCTGTAAGGATGTTCCAGCTTTTTTTCTGAATTAAGTGTATCTGATATATCCATGCTTTTCCTCAGACACAATGCATTAGGTGTTATTCCTCAGCCTACTTGGCTGTGGCAGAGCAGACTAGGGAAGCACAATTTGCATTTGTATCTCTTCCTCCAGACAGATATTGTCTGTGTACAATATCCTAAATATGAGTCTCAAAAGCTGGACATCTGAAAAGCCTTGTGTTTAAGATTTAACCTAATTTGGTGTGATTTGCTTTCTTCTGATGCCACTCACTTTTTCAATACCTTTTTGTTAGTACTTATGAAGAGGAAGTACTTACACTTCTAATAAATGTGATGGCACCAAATGATACGGTTCTCAGAAAAAGAACATCTAAGGAGATCTACAAAATTTTCTTAACTAGCTTACTCTTTTGACTTGAAAATCCAAAATATAACTGGCTAAATATACATTATTATCATTTTATGGAAAGAACAAATATTTTAATAACTATTTCTATTTCATATTATGATGAGACTGAGACCATTTCAGACTGAAAAACATGCCCAGTACTGCTGGTTAGAATATACAGATGGGGTATAGGAAATCCCTTTCTGTCTTTTCTTATATAGGAATGAAAAACAAGAAGAGTCCTGACTGTTAGTCTTGTTCACTGTTCAGACAGTTTAAGAAATGGAGGTACAGAAGGAAGATGTTTTCTGTGTTATGTTATGCTCAGAAATTTCATTCAGTACAATGGAAAGAGTTACATTTCTTTAAAATATTCTATTCTTAACAAGAGCCTATTGCTAAATTAAAAGTGGCAAGTTGAAAAATTGCATACCAGAGCTATACTAACTCAATATACTTTGTATAGCTCACACAAAAAATAAGGGAACATCATCTGAAAATATACATTCGTTGGTTCTGCTTCCCACCCCCCAACCCCCGCATTCTGAATTCAAAATTATGTATCTATCTTCAGGAAAAAAAAAAAAAAAGCAAACAAACAAACAAACAAAAAGCAAATCAAACAAAACAAAATCTCCTCATCTCCTCTAAAGTGGTTATTTTCACTCCACTCTTGTCTCACCCTATACATTTAAAACATAGTACTTGATGTGACATATACTAATAAGAATATTTGGAGTTGAGACAACTGATGAAAGCCTCCATGGCATCTGAAGAGTAAACTCTGTGGGTATCTCTTCATCTCTTCAAATACCAACATCCAGTGCAGGTTCTTTTCCTTTACAAAAAAGTATTATTTTTCAGCATTCAGTCTTCTGTGAACAGTCTTCTGATGCTAAGTAACTCCTATATACCACAGTAATGGGCATTTTTTGCTGTTTCAAAGTCTTCTGGCTTTGAATCTTTTCCCATCCTTAAGACCTTAACCATCCTTATCATCTACACTCTTTTCATCTACTCCTGCTGTGAACTCATTGATATGTGTGGGACAGAAGCTGCTGCGTGAAGGTCACAGACAGAAAGCACACTTGAATAGACAGCACATTGTTGAATGCTGGATGCAACTTTGCTCTAATACACTTCTTATTATCATAAAGAATGTCATAAAAATAACAAAGAAACCATGGTTTACAAAGGACAAGGGTTTTAGGACAAGGAAAAGTAGGCAAATGGTGACTTTTAAAGGAAGAAGCTGCCATTCCTGACATTCTGCTGGAAGAACCAGAGATTTGGTGGAAAACTCAGGAGGAAGAGCTTAATCTTAGGGTATCACATGGAACACTTGAATTCTGTACATGAGTGATAGAGATGCATTTCTCATCAGGCCACTTCATATCATGTACGAGTCTGGAAATACCTCATTGTTTTTTCTACCACTTATTGCTGTATTCTGAGTGGCTTTTTTCTTGTTATCTCTCTTCTATTTCTAGAACTTTCTGGTGAATCTAAAAAATTTCATGATGCTACTAGAAACTTTTTATACAAAATCTTCATTACTGATTTAGACAAAGGGATTGAGTGCACCCTTAGCAAATTTGCAGGCGACGCCACGCTGAGTGGTGCAGTTGACACACCTGAAGGATAGCACACCATCCAGAGGGACCTAGATGAGATGGAGAAGTGAGGCATGGGAATCCCATGAGGTTTAACAAGACCAAGTGCAAGGTGATGCACCTGTGCTGGGGCAACCTCCAGTATCAATGCAGTCTGGGAGATGAACAGACTGAGACCTGCCCTGCTAAAAAGGACCTGGGGGTGCTGGGACATAAGTGTGCAATTGCAGCCCAGAAAGCAACAGGACAGGAGGTCAAGGAAGTTGACACTGACCCTCTATTTCTCTCTGGTGAAAGACCATCTGAAGTGCTACTTCCAGTTCTTGGGATCTCAACACAGGAAATTTTATCACCATAAAAAAACAAGTCAGTCACATTAAATACATTGTTCAAGACCTTATATATATATAAACATAAAGAAATATTAGTTAAAACTGTTTTACAGATAAGAGCACTCATTAACTTCAATGGGGATCAATGATCTTGCGGAATTTTTGGAAACTAAATTTTGTGCATATACACATATTTTACCAGCTTGTATCTCACTTCTGAACATATTGCACTGAAGAACTCGGTTCCCCTATACCAGTCATAGAGTTCAGTTTCTAAGAGTATATCAGAAAGTTAAACTGGATTGAGCAACATATTCTGTGATAGCAAAAAAATGTTTCAGAGACTGTTGCGCATAATGGTGATAACATTTTCACAAGGACTTCTCTTTGAAGAAATTATGTTTATAAATTTATAAATTTGTCATATATTATATATTAAGAAATGTTGTACATTAATAATTAATATAAGAACCACAAATCTGGATGTGTATTTATCATTCACGTCTGTCTTGGGTTACCTCACTTGAATCAGCCATGGTCAAAAAAAAAAAAAGGCACAAAGAAAAACAGTCCCATAAATATATTGAAAATTTATAGTCTTCAGTTTTAATTCTCTGTCTACATACACCTTAAAATAAGCTGCTTCTTCATCTCATGCCAGCTTTGATTTATGGCATTCAATGAAAAAATACAAGAATAAAAGGCATGAATACTTGTTATCTCCTAGTAAATTATAGTCTTTCACAAATTGGTATTTCATAGCCTGATGTTAAGGAATGTAAATATGAAGCACACTATAAAGGCTTTGTCAGTTATCACCCGAAGGACTTACAAAGATTGTTCCTAACAACTGTCAGATCTTTAACTAACAATCAAGTAAAATAATGCTGGAAGCTATGGGGAGACCTTCAAGTTACCATGTAACAGAGAATTTTTGCAGATTTCTCTGCAATAACAAAATGGCATGAGTGTCTACACATATACATGCCCATTTCTATGTAAGACGATATCAAGAGAAATCTGGGAAATACCACTGAGTAGGATAAGGAGAAGAATCTCAAGGAAATTTTTTAATGTCCTAACTAAATTTATTGTTTGTTGGTCTTTCTCAGTGAGTGTCAGGAAGATGTGAAAAGTATTTTCAGAGAGATATAAACTGAACATTTTGACAACTTTTGTCAGGCTCATAGGTCCATTCTTAGTGAAAAGCCAGAAGAGGACCCAGCAGACTAAAAGACAGAAATAAGTGGTCAGATGGGAAGAGACAGCAGTTTGTGGTGATAAGGACCTCTCTATATAACATTTCAGAGGAAAATTTCTTGCAATTCTTCTAATAATTTTCCCAGAAAATCTAGGCTTGCTAAAAGGATATAAGTGAGGCTTTTGACAAGGATAGAATTGCCAGCAAGAAACACATAGAAAAATCCGACATGCAGATAATCTGGCTTTCAAATTTCAGTTTCCAGATTTCACATTCATAACAATAAACGCTAACAAATTTAACCTTGTTCTATTCTGTTTCAAGTAAGTGCATGCCCTGTTGGTTAATTGGTTTGACTTTATTAAAACTGTCTAATTGAGTATGAAGCCACGCAGAGGAAAGGTCACATACAGCAGGTTGCTCAGTGTTTTAACCAGCGAAGTTTGAATATCTCCAAGCATAGAGAATCCATATCTCTGGACAATTCATTTTCAACCACCTTCAGAAATAAGGGTTTTTTTAATGTTTAAACAGATGCTATTGTATATCAGTTTGTGCCTGTTGCCTCTTGTTCTTTTCATTAACATCGCTAAGAAAATTCAATCTTCTTTATTCACCCCATCAGAGATTTACACACAATGATAAGATCTCCTTTTTTTTCTCCAGGCTGAACAGTTTCATTGTTCTCCCCCTCTTCTTGTGTGAGAAATGCTTCAGTCCCTTCATTATCTTTGTGGCCTGTGCTGGACTTACTGTAGCAAGTCCGTGTTTCTCCTGCAGCTGGGAGCCCATGGATGTACATAGCACCACTAATGTGCCTTACCAGAGCTGAGCAGATGGGAGGGATCACCTCATTTGACCTGCTGGCTATGCTTTGCCTAAAGCAGGAATTCTTTCTAGGTGAAGAATACAGACAAGGGGCTGGTTTGGTAAAATTTCTTATAAATACATTCAAAGTGAGGAAGAAGTGAAAAGCAGCCAATTGAATTCTCTTTTGAGCATCTAGATTCAGTCAGAGGATCTGCAGCCTAAAATACTATATGGTTTGCAGGTATTTTGGATCATTCATAAAATAAAACTAAACAGAATACCAGTAATATATGTATCTGATTAACTGAGTTTTTGATTTACTGCTCCTGCTAGAGAGATGAAGGTGGTAAGATTTATTGCTGATACTTTAGGTCAAAAAAGGCTTTTGGAAGGTGCATCTTTTATTAGTTTTTTTTTCCTGGTTTTGCCTGTTTTTCACAAGTTATCATTAAGTATACTTGTATGTGAAAGGAAACACATTGTTTTGGGGGTATGCACACCCTAAGATTTTTAATGAATGGCAATGTTGCCATGCCCAGTCCCCTGTCCCTACTCTTTCAAGATCTGTGATTGAACAGACTCTCTCACTTGTCTTAATTTTGGGGTGACCATATAATGTACATAAATTGTGTCTTTCAGGAAGCTTCCTAAATGTCACCTACATAAATTTATGTCATTGCAGGTGACTAAGTTAGCGCTTAGATCTGTCCTGAGATGATTAATCAATTGTACTCACAAGCACTATCGTTTTCCCTACACAGTTCTCCCACTGTGGGGTTAATGCAAAACATACTCCATGATTACACACTCAGCAGTATTGGAGTCCAATCTTCTTCACTGAAGTGATGACTGGAGTTATTTTCTTTAATTTTCTAAAGTAATAGAGGAAAATTATTACCATGAGTTGTTACATTACTCAGAAAAGTGGTTTTCAATTAACATGACCTGGACTGAGTAAGCAGGAAGTGAGCTGTATGTTGGTAGAATTATGAAAATAACCCAAACCGTTACTGTGTAGTCTAAATACAGAAAACTTCTTACACAGTATAGGCAGTTACAGCTTTACCAAGTGAGCAGATCTTGCTTATTTGAAAAGTAAAGGGCATTCCTCTTGCACTCTCACACCAACTATGTTCACCCATTAGCAGCTTTAGCTGTTCCTCTGGGCTGTTTGCCCATATGGGACTTGTGGAAGGTAGAACAGTTAGCTAAGCAGAAAAGGAATTGATCTCACCCAGAGTGGCTCCTTGAAAACTGTTCAGTTGAACCCAAACATAATTAAAAGGTTATATCTCTATTTTGTAGCTGAGCCAATAAACATTAAAGGAGATTGTGAATCCTTAGGCTAGATATCATGCAGCACATTATAAAATGTGCTCTTTTCTTATTTCAAAAGACTGGAAAAAATTATATTCTGTTTTAATGATGAAAAATTGAGGTTCAGACTTGCTGAAAGTAATGGGGACATTTATAAGAGATCTGAAAACTGAACTCAGACATTTTGATTCCAGTACAGTCTAAGAATCAAGTCCCCATAATCATTAGGCTGAAATACAGAAGAGTTCAGGGTATGGACTACAAAACTGAGTAAGCTTTCAAACTTCTCAGTCAGCTAATGAGCAATATTCAAATTGACTCTTACAAAAGCTCTTAAAAAAAAAGTTAGGTACTTGGGAGTTTATTATACTTTCTCTTTTGCATCAGTTTTCAGTCCAGTCTTCCAATTTTAGATTCTTCATCAGGTCTTAGCAAAGTACAGAATTTTTGTGTGAAATTAAGCTGCCAAGTTTAGTTGAATTTCTATTAAAAAAAAATTCTATTTCTCTTTTAAATTTATCTCTAAAATTATACTAAAGTTATAATTGAAGAGTTTAACATAAAAATATGAGAAACTGAGATAATGGAATTCATGAACTTACTTTGAACCCCTAAGCACCTGTTTGCATTCTTTATTTGCATATTTAAGAGATTATTACAGTGTTGTGACATAGCTCTGATGTTGTTTTTGTCTTCCCCCCTCTGCCCATAAAATTTGAAAATAAATTGTCAGCCTTTCACTAAAAATGGAGGATGCTCACTTAATATATAGAGTAACTTATCAGACTGTGTTTGTGTTTAAAAAAAGATTTTCTTGTGTATAAGGAAGGAATCCTGTGCACACATGTTGATTTTCAACTGAATGCTCTGTGAACAATCTTCCTGAAGTTAGCTTCTACTTGAAGTGCTGGAAACTAAACATGCACAGAAACCTGCATAAGGTCTAAAGAGAAGCAATCTAAAAAGATAAGCAACACCTTATTTTCCAGTTATTAAAATACAGCAGAACATGAGCTGAACTCTCCCCACACAGGTAAATGATGGCAACTGTGGCATTACTGCGACCTCTTTTCCCAGCTCCATTGCTTTTGTCACCACTTCTGTCTGCCTCACTTCTGCTCTGATTGCTTGCATTTATGTTGGTGACAGGAGCAATGACAGCAGGCACAGCAGCAGGCAGCTTCAATCTCTGACATACATCTTTATTTTGGATATCCCTTGGAAAAATAATGTCTTTCATATAATAGAATATGAGGAGTAGCACGATGTGCAAGGTGGATAAAGGATGATTGACACATACTCTACATAAATTCCTGAAAATCAAAGGACCAAAGTGTAGCAGGAAATGTAGGTTACATCTGGCATTTGTTTTTGTTGTTTTTTTGTTTTGTTTTGGGGTTTGTTTTTGTTGTTCTTTTGTTTTGGAGGGGTTGGAGTTCATTTTTTTTTGGGGGGGGTGCTTGTAGTTTGGGGTGGGTTTTTTCTTTTTTGTTTGTAGTTTGTTTTGTTTTGGTTTTTTGTTTTGTTTTGTTTTGGTTTTTTGTTTTGTTTTGTTTTGTTTTTGTGGGTTTTTTTGGTCTTTTTGTGCTCATACATTGGAACAGGTATTGAAATGATTCATTCTCAAGGAGGAAAATGCCAAAGAAAAGGATATTTTGACTAAAACTATGAACTCTTTTAGGGAAAGATAAAGGAAGAACCAAATGAGCTGCAAATTTGTAAAAAAAAAATTTCTTTTATTATTTTCCTGTTCATAGACTGAGGGGAAAAAGAAAAGAAAGGAGAGACAAAACCCAGAACTACATTCAGGGCCTTCAGGTTTCCACTTCAGAAAACATTTTCATTTCTCTGATTGTTATTTCCTTTTATTTGATGTGAGACAAGGAAATGGTATTTGCTGACGGGTTCTATTTTGAGTAACATAAAATCTATTAAGTTGAAGCACCACACAGCAACAGTATTGTAGTCCCATTTGAGTCCAACAGGTGACATTTTCTGATTTAGTTCATTGGTTCGCTTTGTCTTCTTTATGTGTTCATGGGTAGTTGCCATTTATTATGCCTTATCCTCATGCCCACTGTAACAAACTGTTTGTCAGATATAATTTGCTCAAAAAAAACTAACCAAAGATGCATACGGAAGTGCAAATAAAAAGAAGTAAGAGGTTGAAGAGATTCTGAAACAGGAAATGATAAACTTTTAAGGTTAAACTGGTCTTCTAAACCCAGCAGCAGAGGAAAAAAAAAAAAAGAACATCACACACTAATTCCAGCATTTCAAATTCGTATGGAAAGTAGTATTCCTCAACACTCTTGCCCAAGCGTGAAAGAGACACAAACTGCTTGCACAAAACAGGGAATTACTCTCTTTCCTTATCCTTGGCATTGGCTCAGCTCATTTAGCCTTAGAATGAGAGCTTATGCTTTCAGCTAGTAGTTATAGAAAGATTTTCCTCCTCCACTCTAAAGCAGCTACACTGCTGTTAGCAATCAGAGGTAGCTAGTTCCTACCCGCGCTAAGTGCCTGTGCCGGTAATTATAGCACTTTCTTTCTTCTTTTCTTTCAGGAATTTATGACTCCCCTGAAGACAGAGAAGAAGAAAAGAGACAATTGTCTACAGAAAAGGGAACAAGGAAGGAGCAACAAGGGACACAAAAAACATTTGTAATTTTTAAGAGTTTGAGAGAACGCAAGTGAAACAAAGCTAAATAATGCTTAAGACAGAAAAGATACAATTTTAACAGAATCTACTACCTGTAACTCCAGTCTTACATAATTCAGAAGCACAGTTTTTCTAAAGTTTAACAGAGGTAAATAAAATATAAGTGCTTTCACTGCAGGTGATTCTTAGAGAAAAATTATTGAAATGAAACTTGGTAAAAAAGTAATGATGACCTGGACTGCCCTTGACTTTATACTGTCATATGCATAGCTTCACTATTACATGTTCCATGCTTCACTATTACAGGTTCCATGCACAGTACAGGCAAACAAGTCTTGTAATAAGGGACAAATCTTTTATTAGACCGAAGAAGTATAGTCGGGGAAAAAAAACTCAAAAACTAGACAAGCTTTTAGGCACACAGGCCTTTCTTTAGTTCTGAAATAGAGAGAACAGCTACAATTCTAAAGCAGAATTTGGCAGAGTTTAACAAATAATGTACTAACAAATTGCCCTCTGAGGGAAAAAGTAATTTGTACCAGCAGAATGAGAGAAATGTTGCAGGGAGAAGGAGCAAAAAAAAAAAAAAAATAGGAAAAGAGATGTGGTGAATTTATGTTATGGGAAAAAGAGACATATACAGAGCTGTAGGAGAACAATTGCTTTTTAGGGATATTGAAGGCCAGTATATCAACTCAGTGATTTTCCTTTTCTTTGCTGTTTCTTCTTCTTCAATCACAATAGCAGCAGCAGCACCAATACTGGGATACACTATGCAGTACAGCTGTTTAGGTAAATAATGTGCTATTACATTTCAATTGCAAATGCTGGCTTTGCAGGTAGGGCCAGGGCTTTCCTGAACTTCATGCAGTGTCTTATCCTCTTGAGACATTTGTTAATCAGAATTTTTCAGAATAATTTTAGAATAACCCCTACGCTATACTGATGAATGGTCCCAAAGACCCAGTAAATCTGTCCTCATCAGCATTTCTTGATTGTTATTAAAATCTTTTGCTTCTCTGAAACCTAAGAGAGGACATGGATATTCACAGATGTCAACCGTAATGCCCAGAGTTTCTTGGCTGACAGAAAGGAAACATCTTAAACATAGAACAACTCTTTTTGAAGCATTTTTTGTGCATGTTTTGTGGTCAAGAATGCTGGAGAGTATGATAAATTTTGCACTATTTTACATAATTTTTTTATTTTTCCCTGATAATATGAATTACATTTTGTGCACAGATTAACATGATCATCTGCATTATCTGACTATCTTCTATGCCTCTGCTATAATGAGCTCACACTGCTACTTATCACGGTAATTGGCATACTGTATATTTGTCTTTCACAGTATTCATTTTGTATTTTTAATAATATTTGCCTTGTAAAACTGTGCTTCCTGTTATTGTCTGGACTGCTGCCCAAACCATCAAGAGAAAAAGGGTGCTTAGATGAAGGGGGAGGAATCTTTTTTCTAATGACATGATTTCTGCCTATACATTTGTATGCCTATACATTTGAGGTCATACAAAAGAGAGGAATGGGATTGATCTTAGCTTGGTGCCGTCTTAAACACCATAATTTTCCTTAGCTTCACAAGTATTTAAGATAAATTAAGGTTTTCAGTCTGTAATTTACCTTGACAAGTGCAGATGTCTGGAGTAATATGAAATAAACAACCCCTCAGACTTGTTAGATCTAATGGACTAAAGGGAAAATAAAAATTCTCAGTGAAAATGTACATCTAGGTGTTGCAGGTGTTTTCATATTGTCACCTGGGGCAATTCTGATCCCAGAATTTTGGGGAAAACCTTGGAAAAAAGAAAATTGATCTATTGAAAAGCTATCAGCAATTTCTACCCTTGGCTTAAAATTTTACCTGGTGTTATGATCTTAAAAGTCCACACCACCATATGTGAGCCACAATTTTATGTGGATATACATAGTAACTTTTTCAAATTTTGCAGACCACATTTTTACCATAAATTTCTATCATGGGCTAATTTCCACTTGGAATAAAAACTTTTTGCTACTTATTTCCATCACTAATCTATTTGTTGTTTAAAAAACCATTATGTTTTTATTTTGAAAGTCTCTAATTTACAATCAGACTCAGAGAGTATTTCAGATTTTTTTCCTATGAAGTTTCCATTTGTGTCTAATTTGCATGAATAAAAAGTATAAAGTAAAAAACCCCAAACCCTTAGGTTTCAGGAATTCATTAATTAGCTTAGAAAATGTTCATCTTTGCTAGAACAAGTTCCTGACTTATGAAGAACATGAAGAAAAACATTCTATACTTCAGATCTAAAGATCTGGAATTTTGGTTTATTGCTTACTTTTTAATAAATCATTAATATTTACAATATATTGTTTCCATTAATATTATTTTTAATTTTCCAGTACTGCTTCCATTTCTATATATTTTCAATTACTTAGCAGTACCGGTAGAAATATAAATTACTACCTAATGATGACTAATTAAAATACAATTATTTTAAAATATTTTTAAATTTATATTTTAAAAATAAATTATACCTCTCTATATGTAGTCATGCTGCATTTGTTGATTGAATAAAATAAAAACAAAGGCATTTGTCTCCACTAAATGACTACACACATATCATGCCATTTTGTCTACAAGAAGGGTAGAAATTAATTAATGTCTTTCTTTCTAATTCCAAAATCTAAAACTGAGACATGTCAGAATACTCACATAGATGAGATATATTGGATTCAATTTATCTCTAAAATGTTTTTCTCTTTCAGTCTTAATTAAATATTTTATGGAGATCCTATCAAGCAACTTCTTATGAAATGAGAATATATACAACATTCCTATCAGCATTTCACACAGCTTGTTTTAGCTTCATTAGATATGATTTTTAGCCTCTTATGACTGAAAAATAAAATTTAATTTATGACATCATTCTTGAATAGTATTAAAAGCAGCTGAGGCTAAAATTCTAGGACTTACCAAGAGCTAAATTCCAGGGCTAGTATTAGCAATCTAGAAAGCTGGCCTGGCTTTATAGAAATATCAAATTTTCCCTGTAAACATCCTGTTGCTTTTCTATCAAACTTTCCCTGTAAATTTCTTAAAACTAACAATCTCTTCTTCAAAAAAAAAAAAAAAACCAAACTCACCCTATTTTACTTCCTCTCTATTCTCATGAAGGAATTAGTTTTAAATATGAAAAACTGTAGCCATTATTCTATAATATGCTCCAAAAACTTCCTAATTCTAAATTCTCTGTTATTTGCCTTCTTCAAGAAAGATAGAATTTCATTTCTAAGGTGCACACATATAATTTGTGAAGAGATTCAGCAAACAGAGCATTCCAATATGAATATCATATTTACTTATTCACTTCATGCTTTCTTTTCAATGCATGAAAGAAAGATTTTACAACCCTCTTGCTGTGCTGTACAAAAGCTTGCTATGAAACACTAAGAAATTCCAGATTATTCAACATCCAAGGCTGATGGCAAACTTTATTCAGTTCTGGTCTCCAGCAGCTCCTGATCATTGTAAACAAACAATATTGAGAACTGGAAAAATACACAGCCCAGGAGTCTGTATTCTGAATAAAATCCATTCTTCCAAGCAGAGGATGGAACAAGGAAATCACAGCATTCTGTGAAAAGAACAAGCCTAATGTATTCTCAAAAAAAGGAGAATAAAGATGACTAAAAAGTGAAATTAACAATAGTATTTGAAAGCCAAGCTAATAAACCAGCTTTTCAAACTTATATCCTTTTTAACATAGTACTGGACTTTTTAAGGGAAGTTAGCTTTCATTGAAAGAACAGTCATAAAAGTTTGAAATGATCCTATAGTTTTTGTAAACACCTATGAATTGGTGTTTCCATCTAAATGGAGCCTACATGTGGTACGACTCCCAAATGGATACTGAAGCTGCACTGAAGTACTCTGTGTGCACGCTGGGGCTCATGAGAGGCAGCAATCAGTCTCTCCATCCTCTTATTCCCTCTGTAAGAAGGAATGCAGTGACAGGAGTCAAAGACTATAAGGAAAGTGGGATACTAAGGAAGTAACATGTTTGAAACTTAGCGGTCAAAGGAACAAGTAAAAGATGTGGGGCTTGATTTTCAGCCTGGCATATAACATTATTGCTTCTACTTCAGATCTTGGCATTCATGGATCCTGAAGTGACTTGATTTTCCCTAGCATCATACAGAAAAGATTTTTACTTAAGACTATATTTAATTCATGGGAGATATGTTTAACAACATGTGTCATCATGGCTTCCAAGGTGGATTCTGTCTAGAGTATTACATGAGAGCCTTGCAGTGGGTTAAATCTGTTAAATCAGCTTTTCTCTGTAGGAACCAAAGTCTTGTTTCATCAGGCGCTGGGGGATGGATACATGCCCAGTTCTAACTTGAACATAGGGTTGTGAGACAGAAACAGGACTACATCCATTCATGGAAGGCAGAAGAGCCTTTAAAAATCTTACAGCTATGCGACTGGAGGCAAAAAAAAAAAGAACTTAAACCTCTGTATCACCTCTGCCTGTTGGTAAAATGAATGTAGTAATATTTCCTTTCTTCTGGGCCTTTTTTGTCTGCTTATAATTCAAGCCAAAAAATTATATATAATGCCAAACTATCACTAAGACCGGCCTAAAGATGTATAATTGACCTAGAAATGTCAGAGATTTATTTCTAAACACAGCTCTTCATTGATATGCTTACCTTTCCAAAAACTGATATACAAAGCAGATGCACCACCATATAACTGAGACTTATTCAAGATGTTTACCCTTCATTTTAAATGTATGCTGTTGCTGGAAACAGACCATCCGAGGTGTTTTGTGGAGGGGTTTTTTGGGGGTGTTTTTGTGTCCCTTATCACATATCACACCCAATTCTGCCATTTCTGGGAATGTGTTAGTCATGTTGCTTACACAGTACACTACTGAAGGGCTTAAATACTGTGGTCATCATCACAGACTATGTAATTTTGAATAAAATCTTTAAGGTCTTTTGTCTTGCTTTTCTTTTCCAAGACATTGTACTCATTTTTGTGACAATTCAGCCACAGGCCGTTTGGGGGAATGAAGTTAGCACATTATAGCTAATTTCCAGATGGACCAAACAATGACAGCTGCAGCATCTGGTTTTGGCCAGAAGCCTAGGGTGTGAATGCGAGCCACTCAGTATTTCATGCACAGTCAATGAATATCTCTTATCTCCTGATTACAATATACTGACTTGGAGTGGTTATTAGAGTGAGTTACTGCTAAAAAGTGACAGAATCAGACAATCCTCACAAACTCCTTCCTCTAATATTTAACTGCCTATTAAAAAAATAAATCACTGTAGTTAAAAACCTAATATTAGTAATTACAGAAGAATATCATATTGGTGTCAGAGGTTCTGCTATGACTGCAGCAAAAATTGTAATCAGGGATCGTCTCTGAGCTTTGCAACAGCTGAGCACATCTGTAATTATATGAATTTATCAGCAATGGCAGGAGAAAAATACTGCTACAATCAATAAGAGATCATTTATTCATTCATTCATTCATTTTTTTGACATGATGATGCTTCCTTCAGTTTTGGACCAGAATATTATTAAACTGAACTAGTACTCTACCAAGAAGTCTGGTTCGATGAGTACAACCAGTTGCTGGAGTGTATTCAGAGAGCCCAGACATTCTGTTGGAATAGATTTTGCCAAAGAGTTATTTTAGTTAAATTACTGCGCTGTTTTAGTTCTGTGTCCACAAAGATTTGGATAAATTACCTGTAAGTGTTCAAAAAAGTGTTCCAAAAGAATTGGACCAAAGACTCATTATTAAAAAAAAAATAATGGACAGCTCTTGATTTGACCACTCAATCATATCTTTGAGCATTTACCAATCCATATCGTTTACCAATACCATCTCAAATGGAACTTCTTTTAGGGAAGTACATTACTAATCACAAAAATCTTTGAATGATTTTTAAGAATATTCCTGATATCTACTTGAAGTGTGTAGGGAAGTAGAAGCTGTTTTTAGGAAATACTCAGCATTCATTAAGATGCAAACTGGTATTGTAGTCTGCAACAACTGGTATTGTTCTTACACCACATTGTTCAAATCAGAAACATATTAATGTATGGATGCCAACTATTCCATTGCACACGGGTCTTTTTTCAATATTGATGATAATAAAAAATTAATAGTGATCAAAACAAAAGGAGAAGCAACAACAGCATTTAGAGGCCTGTCAATGACAAAAGGAAGAGTAGGGAAAATGTGGGCCCCCTCTGGAAGGAAGTGGGAGACTTGCTTATCTAACACATGGAGAAAGCTAATGACTCAATGACTTTTTTGCCTCAGCCTCCATCAGCAAATCAGAAAAAACAAAGACAAGGTCTGGGAAAAACAAAGAACTGCACAGTGTAGGGGAAGATCCATTTTGGGTCCATCTTAGGAACCTGAAGATGTACAAGTCCACAGGACTGGTGGATGAAGGGACTAAGTCTCTAAGCATCATATATGAGAAATCATGGCTGTCTGGTGAATGTATGACTGACAGCTCTCATTATTCATGGCTTCAGTTTAGAAATTAGCAAAAATGATACTTAAGCCCTGAGTTTCAAATACTGTTAGACTAAACTGAAGACAGAATATTTATGCCTTTTTACAAATTCGGTAGATCCTTTCTAAAAGATGCTAATGTATGTGTAGAAATTTGATATGGAAAATGAGCTAAATTTTAATGAGTATAAATTCACATTATTTAAGGTACTTACTAAGTGTTGAGAATATGAAGAATCTTTGTAGTTGAAGTAGCTATTTCACAATTACCCACTAGAATTTTTCCGTCTATTTAATATGAATGTCTAGCAATGACTACCATTGATGGTAGATTATATGGTTCATTGATTTCACCTAACATAGTTACCATAATAAATCATAAATCCAAAAATATTGAAATAAGGCCCTAATAATTTGAAATTAAGTTATAAACATCTATAAGCATAACATATAAACTATGATCCTACTTAGTGTTTCATTAGCCTTATGATAGCATAGTGCCAGTGTAACTCTGGAGTTTAACATAAAACACATATTTGATTACAAAAATTCTAATCTCTTAATGTATAATAATGAATCTGGCATTTTACTATTAGTATGTATATTAGGCAATCACACTTGAAAACATAAACATTTCAGCAACATGACATGCCCAAATATTTTAAGCAGTGTGCTTTATTTTATGTGTACCCCATGCTAGAAGCCACAGCAGCCAAACATTGATGTGCCATTGAAAGACTATATAACACATAATGAAAATAACTTGTCTCTTATGGCAAAAATCTCATGACTATCAAATAGAAGTCAATTTGAGACTATTTCAGCTCTATTTATTATAACATAGCTGAAACTATAGCACAGCTAACATTATAGCAGCTACCCTCCTGGTGGTTCATATTTATGATTTACAAGTGTTACACTTAAAAACAATCTGTTGCAAGACTATTGAATACTGTTTTATCAGATAAGAAAATCTTATATTGAAATTCCAACTATTTGTTTCAGCTAGTTGAAGGTGAAACAAGGCATAATGAACTCTGCTTTTCCTTGGAGGTATTGCTTGTTGTTTTTTCAGCAATGAGTTCTTCCTTGCTTGGTTTGGGTGAGGTGTTTCTTTCTGCCTGCATACCTGTAAACCAATTTAATTGGCAGACCCACACTTCCCTAGCTCTGTAAAGTAGACTGTATAATAGTTTTTCCTCCCTACTGCAGAGAAAAAATATTGAAAAAAAGTGTTCTGCTCAAGTATACTTTGCCCTAGAGGAAAATTTGCAAATATATTCAATGACTCTGTTTATCACTTTTCCTAATGCACATGGAAAACAATGTGATTTTTCTTCCAAGTTTCTTTTGCATTTTTTTTTCTTATGTAAGTGCAAAAATTGTTCTTAGGTGAGAAGTAGAAGCACTACTGAAGCTGAGAAAGTAAAACTGAATAAAAGAATGAGATCCTGCACACATTAGGGAAGATTAACAGTAAAGGGTGGTTAAATTTTGCTCCTTTTGAAACAAACACTAATAAAGGAGCCAATCACTCTTTAGAACATGCAGTTGCATTAGTACATTAAGTTACTAGCTTCAAAACCATATATTAGAAAGCAGTTAATTCAAATTTTCTGTGAAAAATAAGCTTTTCTGATTCTAGAAAAATCAAATTGTTGTTTACATTTGCAATGCACTTTCATATTAAATGTGTTACTGATAATGGCAAATGCAGTTAGAGATATAACATTAAACAAAAGCAATTTTGAAGGCTGCATATAAAAATCATATTTTATCTGATTTCCTCTTTCATTGAAAAGACCAGTGCTCTTTACACACAAAGTATGTTCAGCATTTGCTCAATACCTTGTATCATTGGAGGAAAAACAGCTGCTTTGAGAACTTGAATTGAACCTAAGTGAAAACCAGAGTCTCCTTATAAAGACAGGCTTCTTTATAAATACATCAGCACAGAACAATCTCAACCACATTGAGATGGATCCTCAGTTCACACATACTGCCATAAATTGTTCCGAGGCAACACAGATTGCTCCTGGTGTAAGAAAAAAAGGGAGGAATAAAGGAACTGTACACTGATTATCTGGCAAAATAAAAAAAGGCAGTTTAGCCTACAGATGACAAGGAAATTACTATTGTTTAAAGAAACAGCCAAAGAAGGGAAAAATAGCATACAGCTGTAGTAGAGAAAAATAAAACCTAAAACCAGAACTAGCTGAAATCAAATTGGACAACAACGATAAGTATTCAGCTGCCAAAAACATACTATAAAATTGTATAGAATCAGATTAATGGTAAAGTCATTGGGAATCCAGAATATTAAATAACTCTAGAGTAAACATCACTGGCGATTACCAGACATAGAATATCTGGATGAAAATATTTAAATTGTTTGCAAATATGTTTACTGTATTTGCCCAGGATAATCCTTGAAGTTCTGCTTACATAAAATTAAATCTAAATATTCAGTTACCATAACAACATAATGTATTAGTTCTCTAGTTTATTTTTGATCATTTGACTACAGGATTGTTTGCTAGGGTCTTTGTGACTTAAGACTTCAATGTTTCTCAGTATTAGTCAAATAAGGACTCCACATATTTATTTAAATTTCACAGTACTTTATACTTTTTCTCCTTAGAGGAGCAAGGCAGGCTTAAAGAATCTGATACTTCAATATCAAAACCAGAAGAAAATATTGTGCTTTTCTTGATCGAATCACAGAAAGTCTCAGAGAATAAAACCAGATAGATACATTTAATTTTTTAAAATGTTTTTATTGCCAGTATTAGACCACAGCACCACACCTCTCCTATCCACCTGCCACTGTCCCACCCCTGACTTATACTATCTACCTAAGAGCCCTACTCTTAAATATATCTTTTAAGTATAGTAGTGCCTGTATGATTTTTGCCACACTTTCAGAGAGTTCTGTACTCTGAAGGCTGCATTTCAATTCCAGCATGGAAAAATCAAAATTGTCTTTAAAAAATGCAAAGATAAATACATCCTCCTGACAATCTAAATCATTTTTGCCAAGTGGAGAGGATATCCCTTTTAATGTATATGTTCCCAGGGAAAAACCCAAAAGGAGGCAAATGTGACAGCTGTGAATTTCTGTCTATGCCTCCTGTCTGAGGAAAGCTAGATCAGGACTACACATTTGTCCCAAGAAAGAGGGAAACCTTCTACATCAGTGGGGCTAAATTTGTATGAGCATGTCCAGAGCAATGGGAGATAGGACTGTTTTACCAAGGCTAGGGCTAAAACTGGTCAATTGTTAATGGCAGCAACAGGTTTAGCAGCTGCCCACAGACTACTCATGAATATATTAGTGTACAGTTCATTGTAAAACAGTTCACTCAAAACAGTTCACTCAGAAGGGCTGTTAACTTTCCACTGCTCCATCAAGTATCTCTTTACTGAAGGATCAGTAAATGATGTAAATTATTTGAATAGTCATAAGTTTACATTCAAAGAGTATATTCTGGCTTTTGGCATAGTCCAATTTATCTTCTGACCCATGCCCTTCTCATCTAAATTAGATGGTACAGTAAACCATGTACAAGCAGATGTAACTGTAGCAGACTTAGGGAGGCCATGGAAAATCTAATTGCCAAAGTTGCCAGTGGGACTAGACTAAGATATGTAGATAAAAGTTGATTTTAAGTAAAAAATACAACAAAACAAACTAAAATACGCATTCATTAAATGGGTGTGAAAACACATTCAATGAAGAGATAGAGGTGAAACCCAAAAATAACTAATAAAGGAAAGAACAGGCTCAGTATTTGAGGAAGGGGTTCTACTTTAGTTCTTCAAGTTTGCCATATTTTTTTAAACTTTTTTTAGTTTTATGGTTTTACTTGTGATGTTTCCTTCTTAGCTACTTCATACAATGAATTTTCATTCTTATCTCTTGCTCTTAACTTGTAATAAAATTGGTAAAATATATGCCTAGAAAAGGTTCACATTCACCAAACAACCAAACATAAAGAAAATTATTAGATGTTGAATCAGATACTGAGTAATATACTCTTTCAAAGGCATTACCTAAGCCTAAGTGGAAAATTGTGTATGATTGAAATTTCTGAACTAACACTAACCTCAGCTTGTTCATGTGGTTCAAGACTGTGCCCCCTAGACAAGGCTTTTTCAAATTTTACAAGCTGTGAAACCTCACTGGTACAGCTCACAGGCTTAGCCATAATATCCTTAGCAGTTTTGCAGATTGTTTTATTATGCTTACCATGTGAAACAGATAGAACTTAAATGGTGGAAAGAACATGAACATTAAATGATAAACAAAAAAGGAGAATCATTCATATTTAATTCCTGGAAAGAAATTTCTCATTAGCTAGTTTTAAAAAAAGCTAATAATTTATGCGTGAATTTCCAGGTGAAGTTTCCCATTAAAACATGTGAGGGAAACTTTACAATACATTTTGCCATTTGGGGGATTTGCCATTTGGGGGATTCAATTTATCTTCATATGTTACATAAAAGGATTGGAAAAAAGTTACAGTGCTTAAGAGAAGATTCTGGTGTTATTAAGGAAAAGAGTAGAAAAACACATAAAAATTGTTCCTGTCAACAGTGTTTTGTGTACCAAATTCATTAGCTGTTGTAGTGCAAAATGAAATAATGAACCTATAAAATACAGTAAAAACATCAATTTTGTGTGTGAGGAACTTGGATAATTCTATTATAATGCTGTGTTAAACTCTACAAACACTAATCAGAAATGAATAATTTGGTGTATGCATTTAAATAACAAACAAAAAAAGCACTTATCTATTGTTTAATGAAAGAGTTTTGCTGGTGACATAGGGTAAAAGTGAATTGCTAGAGTGGCCAAGTGGATGTAAAGGCACAATATTCAGTCATGATGACCAGGGAGGGCAAGGGAGGGAAGTGACAGCTGAGCTCAGCCTGGAATCTGAGGAGAAAATAAAAACTTATTTTGCTCCTATATTAAACGTTAAGACAAATACCATGAAATATGAAGACAGTGACAAAAGAATTAGTTTTTAATTTTTGAGGATACTGACAAAGGAATTAGTTTTTAAGTGTTGTTGTCTAAATGTAATACATGCTTATTTAGCTGTTAAGGGCTCTGAAATGACATTGCCTCTAAAAAAGAGGAAGCTGAACAAAACTATTTATGAGAGGATAATTTGGCAATACATGTTCCCATGCTAATGCTTCTGAAAACCAACTATAAATGTATGAAATATGATCATGTCACTGTTAGAATTGCATAAGGTTTTCTATTAGTTTCATCTAGAAAAGCTAGAAAGCAACTCTGCAGCAGAAAATATCTGCATGCCAGATTATACAGGAGAAAAGGATTCTCCACTCTCCAATATTCTCTGGCAGTAGAGAATAATCATTTACTTCCTTATGAGAAAAGGGAATTCAGCACATTGCATAACAACAAAATTTATTATTCAGAACATTTTTACAAAATCATTACCTTCAAGTTAACATTTATATAAGAGGAGGCAAAAAACAAGTAAATTACTTTTTCTTGGATCTCTGGCTTTGAAGTTGCTTATTTTGTGCAATAAAAACACCTAGAGAGGATTTTTTAGTAATTTCTGGATTAAAGATAAACTGAGACCAGAAACTAAACTCAGTTCTAACATTTCTATTTGCCCTGCTTTATAAGATGCAATCTGTGGGACTCGCATTTTTGACGTCACAATAGTGTGCTATGAGGACTGATCACCAGGCTTATTTGTTTTCTCTAATGAAATGTGGCTATGAACTCTCGAAAATGAGAAAAAGATAGAACCCAGATCTCTTATTTCTTTGTCAAGTACCTCAAGAGTTTTATCTGAACCTGATGATTTCATCTCTCGTTTCTACTTTATATTCAAAGATTAAATCCTATTCCTGTCTTTTAGACATAATTAGAGCAAACCTTAGGAAAGGATCCCAGGAGCATTTCCCTCTTAAAAATATTTGCTCAGATGCCTACAAGCATGACAAGGACATGAGTTCAGTGCCATCCCTCCTGTTAATGCTTTTCAGTTGGCTAACTTCCTGAATCTCTCTGCTCAGTACAAGAGTTCTAATAGATTAACCTTATCATAGAATCAGAGAATGGTTTGGGTTGGAAGGGACAATAAAATTCTCATTCCATCCCCTCTGCCAAGGGTAGAGGGGAACGAGATGCAACAAGAACCTTACTCTAGACCAGGTTGCTCAGAGCTCTATCCAACCTGGCTTTGAGCGCTTCCAGCGATGGGATGCCACAACTTCCCAGACAGCCTGTTCTGAGGCCTCATCACCCTCACAGCGAAGAACTTAGAGTCTAAACTAAATCTCTTTCTGTTTGAAATAATTCCCCTTGTCCTGTCACTACATGCTCTTCTAAAAAGTCTATCTCTGCCTTCCTTGTGGGCTCCCTTCAGTTACTGGAAGTCCTCAGTTTGGTCACCCTGTAGCCTTCTCTTTTCCAGGCTGAACAAACCCAATTGTATTAGACTTATCCAACAGGAGATGTGCTCCATTCCTCTGTTCATCTTGGTGGCCTCCTCTCACTTCAATAGTTTGATGTCCTTCGTCTATAAGGAACCCTAAAATCTTTTAGAAACACAGCCTTAACTCCTAATCTCCTTTGGCAGATGTAATGAGGGAAGATGGTGATTATGTTGGAATGGTTTCTCCATCCCTCAAGCACTACGTATTTTAACACACCAATACTACTGATCTTCCACAAAGCTGTGGTTTTTTCACCATTTTCATCTTATAGCCCTTCTACTTTGCAACAGTTCTTACTGGTCAGTATGCCTCTATATTTACAGCTTATACTCTTAAATAGAACTGTAGAGACAACTCTATACTTTTTCTTATACCCTAAAAGGTCTAATTTGGCTAAATTTAAGCACACCAGGCTCAAAATTTGTTTTGTTTTCCTTTCTTTTTTTTTTCTCCTAGCAGTCTTATATCAGCAGAAGAGCTTGTTTAACATTAGGAACATGATTTCCAAATGCAATAATTGTGTGGGTCAGTCCCTTAGTACAACTTATTTAATAAATCATTATTTTATCCTGACACTAAAGGACAATCTATTCCTTTAAGTATTTGCCTAAATATTTCAGTTAAGGATTATTAGCCCCCTTTTCCCTAAAGCATTCAGGTGGAGCTCTCTAGGGCCATGGTATTGATATTCAATAGTTGTGAAAGGCAGGGACAAGCAATTATCCAATTCTAAAAATTTAATGATATTCAGGTGGATTTGAAAACACAACCTGATTTTCCCATTATAATAGAGATATACATGCTATAGTTTTCGTGCTTTAGAAAACAATGTTTTAGGTTTTTTGTTCCATTTACTTTTTTCATTTTTATTTTTTTATATATTTTACTGCTTGCACCAAAAAGTCCTTGTCACTTTCTCAGTATACCTCCCTAATCTATAGAGTACTGTGCCACTTTAAGATCCTGTGCTTCTTTCTCGTCTAGTTCCAGTGCCCTCAGAGACTTAGAGTGTGCTTGATTATTTAAACCATTAGCAGTTTTTCAGCACTGCTTAGGGATGGTTTTATTTTAAACTGACAAATTGCCTATCAGTTGGCATCAGCACTAAAAACAAAACCAAAATGCTTTCATTTATCTTCATAAAATGAATAAATAAATGAATAAATGTAGAATTCAGAAGTTAACAGCAATTAAGTTGAGCTTTGTTTAGATGAATGTTTTCTGATTGCAGCAAAAAGGTGATACCAACATTTGGAATTTTATGAAGGGTAGAAAGTCACTTTGGTTTTTGTTATGGAAAGTACACACATGTAGACAATTTATAAAGCATTCAGTTTGAGGGGGACCCACGGTATTTAAAGGCTGCATAAAATTTCAGATTTCTTTTTTTGAATAATAAATCTTATTTTTGTAAAATGAGTGGATTTAAAGTATGCTTGTTTAAACCCACTGTTAAAAAACAAATGCAGCTATGAGTGAGGAGATCATGAGTGAAAAGGGCAAGGCTGGATCGCACCTGGGACTATCAGCTTTGGTATCTACTCACACACCATGCAGTTCTATCCCTCAAGAATGCCTGTGGGCATTCAGTCACTTGAAGTTGAAGGCAAAGCACTGAGGGTTATTTTGGCTGTCAGCTTTAAATAACAGCCAACTCCCTGCTCCCTTTCTGTTTAGCATAAGATTCACAAACAAGGAGAATCACACTGTTGCAAAATGTTAGGCTGTAGTGATGGGCATAGTGACCTTTTTAGTGTGTCACATCCTCAGAAAGGTATCTGTGGTGATAGATTAGATTGTGTTTTCCCTTCTGATTGTGCCACTCTGCGCAGGAGCCCTCCTTTGACAGCTGCTGAGATTGCCTGGGAAATTGGATTCCCGTTTACAAGCAGTCTTTTGATTTTTTAATTCTAATTATCAGAAAAATATTGAGTTTATACTTCATGTGCTGCACTGTAGGTCCCTGGAAGTATCAAGTATTTTGCTGATTGTGTAACTATTGTCATCTGTTATGGAAGATGCACTTCTGGACACTGGACTATTACAGGCACCATTATTATATAAAAGCACAGGCCTTCCCCCATCATTTACCACTAATTTTGTGTCATACAGTACATTTTCTAGGGGCTCTAGTCTTCCAGGAAGGTGTTGGAAAGAACAACATGTTAAACACAGAAACCTCAATTTATAAGGAAAATATTTAAAAGTATTCAAATCCTTCTTGGAGTGCAGAAAATTCTAAATTTCATATTACAGATGACAGGCTATGCTTATCGTATATGTTAATACTTTTTTATTTCCAGAGTTTCCCAACCTGAGGAAAGCCTTTACCGAACTTAAAATACCCATTGGAATAAAAAGACCTTGGACAGGGGTAAAAAAATCTGTTGAAATATTTTAGAGATTCAATAAGAACACAAATTAAAGGGAACATAGGGTTTATGTCTTCTAATAGTATAAGAGAATCCTGGAGTTTGATAGCTTTTAAAGTATTTTCACAGATCTTTTTATACCAGTTCCTTTTCCTGTTTGCTGTCAGGGCATAGTCCTGAGCAACCAGAACTGGTATTATCCCTTCTTGGAGCAGGGGATTGACCAGAACTTAGAAAATCCCTCTGTCCCTACCGCCACAGCAGAAAAAAATTCCTGGCAGTTTTTCTAGGACATTTGCTTGGTGTTTTAAAAATGACAAGCTGCTCATCTGTAATGCTCTCAGCACAAACAGAATTCTTAGAGATAGAACATTTTTGCTGTACTAAATGTATTCCTTTTTAACATTCTGGCAATTTTCAAAACAGGCTTAGAGAAGTGGTTAGAGATCACCAGCCAGCCCCAGTCCCCCTGATAGCACTATACCCTGCAGGGAGGTTCCTGTGCATTTGGCTGCCTTCTGCCTCCCCCATGGTAAAATGCAATTCCTCACATAATCACTCACCTCCTTATTACACATTAGTGTATAATATCATAATAAATAGGCACTGTTGAATTGAATATGGGAGATCCAGCTTTGCTGTAGTGCAATATATTTGATTGAACTTGCTCTTGTACTTTCCACATTTTCACCAGGTGAAAACATGCTCCCTGTATAGCCCATCAATAACAATCTTATTTAAACAAGAAATTATTCCTCAGCTACAAATCATCTGGGTCCCTATGAGAAGCTTCTTTTCCAAGAAGATAATATTTTTTTTCTCCCCATCTTCTAATTTTTTCCCTATGATGAGGCATTTGACTTTTTTTACAACAAACTGACACTATCTTTAAGAAAAGAAGTATATTTCATCAGACTCACTCTTGTGCTCTCTGTGACATACCAAAACCAACTGAAGCAATTGTGGCAATATTTCATCTGGCTTCTTAGAGCTTGCTGTGATGCATTTCATCCAAACCTATGCTCATATTCCAACCTATTCAGCTTTTCTTTCACGTTTCTACTTCAAATGTCACTTTTTTTCCTATAACTATTAGATTACATACCACTAAATTGAGAAATGGCCTTAATCAGGACATTTCCCAAGGAATGGAATTAAACCTAATGATACTTATCAGCAAGAACTGCAGCTTAATTGGGATGGTAATTTGCTTAACTGGGATGCCTGTAGGTTATTTACTGTAATCAGATAAGGACATCTGATCCTTATTTTCCCAAGAAGGTTATCAAAAGTGTTAGCTCTAGAAAGATGTTGTAATTGTATCTATGTTATATTTCAAGAGTGATACCCTCATTTGAGTTGTTCAGCTGTTTGCAGCTGCATTTAGCCTTTATTCACCATATAAGCTATAGCACAGATATCCCCCTTTCAGGCACAGGGGCCAAGAAAGTGACATCCTAAGTGTGCCCTAACCCTTAGGGCAGAACATAGCAGCCCATGTTGTGAATGAACTAGGAACTCATTCACAGCAAGATCACATAACCAGGATTGGACTCATGAAATAGTTAAATAATGGCTAATAACAACTACAGAGTAGTTAATTCCAGCAAAAAATTATTCTTGTAAGGTCCTTGAAGATGTTCTCAAACAATAAGGACTTGAGCCACAATGATTTTATAACTGCAAATGCTCTCTCTCAACTGTTTAGGAGGCTACACCCTCTGGGATGACTATATTAAAAGAATGTACAGGAAAGCATTTCAGTATGCTACTTTATTTCACTGTGTTTTAGCTCACTTGGTCAAATATAACAAAAGTTGAACTGCTGATGACACAATAGAATTTTCAGCTCCTTAATGAGACAATAGTTTTGAGATGGGTAGGGCCACAGAAAGATTCTTCAGACTCAAAATAGCATTTTTCTAATTATACCCCATCACAGCATTATGCAGATGAAAGTATTCAGACTCTCAGTACTAGACATAATGGAACCAATCATGCAAAGCATCACTTTCAAGATAGAGGTTGTTACAATTAGGACTAAAACTGACAAAAACCACCCCCTGATTATTTTTTTTCTTTTTCATTATTAAAAATTTTCCTTCAAGATGGATGCAGCAGAGCTTTAAAAGTTATAGCTAACGGACAATCCAGTTTTGACTGTTCTCTTCCTGAAATTCACTGTTACTTTTTTCACTCAGTTGAGTCTCATGCTTTGCTTGAAGGTCAGGAGTTTACTCCATGTAAACCATCAAAGATGTTAGAAAGCAATTACTCTTTCTTTTGCTTTTCATTCTCCAATGGGCATTTCTGCTTTCTGCTTCATTGTACAGGACTGTGCTGAGCCCAAAAACCATTTGCAGAACTTGTCAGAAATTTTAGTAATAAAAAGGAAAATAATAAAACCTGAATATTTCCATAAAGATACATTTCTTGCTCTTAATTTTTTTGCAGCTACTGATATAGAAAGAAACCTTTATAAATTCATTAATTCACACCAATCTGCATGATCACTACAGTTTCTTGGATAAGGCAAAGATATTAACTTATAAGAGTGGTCTGATAGCTATTTTGCAGCTTCTCAGATTGTTTTCACTCAGTCATTCCATCCCAGCAATAACTCATAGAGTTCATATGTTCACTGCAGGACCTCATTAACAGACGAGAAACAGGCAAGAGAATGCACAAATAGGCAGTGAACTCCAAAGAAGCATTTATATACTCAATCATACAGATATTCTTTCTGGTCTTACCACTGCTGACATCACTGGAGGTAATATTCTCCTGAGTCTCCTGACTCATTTTCCCAAATAAAGCGAAGTATTTCTGTTTAACAGTTCAATTTTATCAATATATTTTGACTTAGATTTCTAGGACAGTTGAATAAAGAACAACTTCAAGCTATTTTGGCATGCTTTGAGAGATTGATCAAGCTTTTGAAATGGCTCTGTATAGCAGGGGTCATAATGAGCTCTTTTAACAGCCTCCAGAGACACTCTACTATGTGCAGCAATACTGTACAGCTTCTACAGAATATTCCTAGACATCAATCTTTTGACAGATATTTGAAAAAACCCCAAAGCTTTTCAAGGCAGCATGCAGTCTGTTCCCTGACCCAGATCCATTAGTGTGTGTTAGACTGGTGATGATGACAAAGGCTGTAAAGCTCTGGCAGCTCTTTTCCAGAGGTTTAGCGCTGCTGACACTGTAGGAGCTGACTTGAATTCCATGTTCCTATGCCAGAGCTCTGCTCCTGCTCTATGCAAAGTCTCCATGATCCTACTGTCAGATATATGTTTCCAGTCAAAAACATGAATATTCTCCAAAATCTAAAGTGGAAATATGGATATACAATGAGTGGTATAGCCAAATGGAAACACCAGTGAGTTCTTTTGAACCTAACTAAGTTTGTCTCACCTTTTAATTCCCTGTGGGAGCCATTGGAACTGCACACACAGAGGCTGGACACCACTTGCTCTGTACTGTAATCAGGCATCCTTCTATTCATAGTAATCCTATTTAGGATTTTTTCAGAGTCCCCCCACTGTGCAATCTAGATGAAGAGACAAATATTGTCTCTTGATCCAAGATCTCTTGATCTCTTTATTCCCGGAAGCATGAGATTATGATGATGAATGAAATTGTCTTTGCTTTAATTTTTTTTCTACACAATATTCAACCAGCATTTTATGATATTCACAATTTAACAGCATTTTACATTTAAGAAAGTACATCAAAACCTCACATTCATTTCTCCAAAAAAGTGAGTTAAAATAGCTTTGTGGCTTTTCTTTATGTGAAAGAAAAAGCAAAATCTTTTCCAATTATGAGTTTAAACAACTTGTGGCTACTTAAATAAGAGGTTTTTCTACAGCACACTTTAAAAGATTTTTCCAGCTATAAAGATTTTATTTACAGCTGGCTTCGCACTTAAGTGATCTTGAATTTACACATAAATAAAAGCGGTATCCAAGACTAAATTCTTCAGGTCATTAAATCCTTGCACATTTAAAGTATTTGGATGCATAATCTTCCTGTGCAGACCTTGATGCAGAACTACATTACTAGCTAATGAAACAATAAAAACATTATATTTAATTCCACAAGTAGGAATATCTTTCATTTTCAGTACAGAAGTGCAGGATTTATCATTACATCTGAATAAATAACTTGCCCTTGAAAAATAGTGTAAAAATGTTATACTTCAGGACATTTTAAAAAATCCTAATAATGTGCCAAATTTGCAAATAAATTTGGCTTCAAAATCAGTTCTTTCATCCAAGCAAACATTTCATTTGGAAACAAGGATTAAATTAAATAGAAAAACACTTAAAAATTCCAAAAGCCACAATCAAATGGTTTCGATTGAATGCCATTTTGACCCAGCAACTTAACCCTAAGCTGTGAATTCTGTGAATGACAAATTATTTTGTATTTTTAAAAACTCTTAGATCTGGCTTAACAAGAAGGTATGCATTCATCTTTCTTTGACTGGTTTTGTTTTTCTTGGTTTTGTTGTTTTTTTGTTTTTTTTTTTTTAATATATAACATATAATTTATCTAGGAGACAAGTTAGTATTTTTATCATTCCTTTATTAAAGGAATGATGTGCAAAAGACCCGAGTTCTCTTATCATTTAGCTCAGTCAGAGATATTCCATTTTTTTGCTTTTTAGTTTTGAACAAGCCAAAATAAATAGGAAGACAATAAATATGGCGGTCTCACAGAGATTTTTGTCTTTCATAAAATATGTGCAAGTTTGGGGTTCTTAGTCTCTTCTAAAATTGAATTACAAAATCCCAGGAATACTGAGTGCAAGTAATTATATTCATGCAGTGCTATAGGGAAAATCTATAAAGAAAATCACAGGTAAGTAAAGTTTTACTATGGTAATTGCAATATCTCCCACTTTCAACATACTTTGTTCTAGGTGATTACTGAAAGTGATGTCTTTCACTTAGGGATTGCTCAGTGGCTCTTAGATAATTTACAGTGACTCTTAAGCCAATTTGTTTACTTTCTAACCTAACCCTCAATTTCAGTTTTCCTTAATTCACCAGAATGTGATTTGCAACAGTTTAGGAGCTGTCACACTAACCTCTGAGCTGTGCTAGCAGTCCATACAGCAAGATAATCTAGAGGGGCTCTGAAAGCTGGAAAGCTGATGCAAGGAACAACTTTTCCCAGCTAAGTCATTCCCAGAACAAATCTGCCTTTACGTAGAAATTCAGTGCATACTGAGGAGACAAGCTTCACTTAAATCATTAGCAATGATCTAAACACAAATTGAGATACAATTGTTAATTTATAACTTATTAATATTTAATAATGTCTTAATTATCATTGAGGTAAATTATTTTTCATTGAATCTCACACAGGCTTGTAAAGTTCAGTCATTTTTTTTCTCTTTGAGATCTTATGATAGTACCCTTTGGACAATGCATACTCCTATGCTTAAATCTAAAATTGTTCTGATGACATATCCTCATCCAGTTCAAAAGCAAATACTATAAAATGCATTCTTGAGTCATGAGAATGTATTTCTTTTCTGTAAGCCCCACATTGTAAGCTGGTTTTCATTGATTTGCTTGTGAATCTGTGTGTATTATGAAGATGTGGCCATGTTACGCTGGGCTGAGCAGCTCAGAACAGCAGAAACCTTCCCTATGGAAACTGAATCAACATTAAAGGAGGAAAGCCATAATCGAAAACCATAATCATACATTTTCCTTAGGCAGCATTCCTAACTACAGAAAATAAGATATTAATGTTATTAAAATCACAATGTAGTTGCTCACCTAAACGTTTCACCTAAAAAAATCACTTTCCATAAGTAAATCAATCAACTCAATAATGGTCTCATTTTTGTAGCTGCATTTGCAACTATTTGCAGTTCCTAACCTGTGCGCCCCCAGTGATTGTACTCCAAAGTAGCACCTTGAAAATCTGAGCAGTCATCAAGGTCAAGTAATGCTTTTCCTCTGCCCTTCTAAAGCAGCATTTGGAAAGCTGTCAATTATATGTTCTATTAGTTACTTCAAACCTAGTCTGACACACCCATTTCCATCTGATTAAATTAACCTACTTAAATCCTGATAAGCATAATTAGTATGCTAAGATTTTTGCATTGTACAACTGCATTTTAATATCTGTGTGATCAAGAGGACACTGTAAACAAAACTTGTTCTTGTGATGTATAAATGAATTAATTTCATGATTTAGTTCCCTCTATAAGACTGAAATATTCGAACACTAAAATTCCTACTAAACAGTATTTTAACTTGAAGTGGTTTCTCAGTAGTAATTCTCTTTTCAGCTGTCACTCTTGAAATAATGTCGTAGTGTAAACTCTTTTTGCTGTATTGCTGAAAGTAAAAAACTACAGACAAAAAACCCTTAAATAAGTGATGCTTATCCTTCCTACCCTTTAAATAAATCTGTTTTCGTAATAACACAAAATGAAAAATTAAATCCCTACTCCCTCAAATCTTGGAAACCATATCACTTCTTTTGTTTAGTGCTTTATTTTGTGAAGCGCTTCTATGCTGATTATGTAAGTAAATGAACTTTAGGACATGAAACTTTTAGGATATAAAATTAAAATAATGTATTATCAAAAATATGTGCATTGTAATCATAACAAGACAAAATACAGTAAGCACATGAAAGCTTCCTTTGGATTTATTTCTGTAAATATTCCACAGCCAGAGCTATAAACTGAGAAGGACTGATACTATATCTCTGGCTTTTTTGGTTTTTCTTAGGTGGGCTTCTTTGCTTCTGGTAGGTCAGGAGTCTCTTGTGGAAACGAAACATTTTGTTAAATGTTCAACTTGTTAGTGGCCTAAAATTCAGTTACATATTATTTAATTTAAATAAGTTAATTCTCTTCCAAATTAAACTTTATGTAATCAACATACTTTATTCTGCTAATAGAGAAAACTTTTAAATGTGGTCCTGTTACATCTCAGTAGCTGATGGGCACAACAAGTATTTTAAGAAAACATTTTCTGTACTAAAACTAGCTTTGAGATATACAGTATATGCCTGAAAACCTGAACCAAAATGATACATGCCTGAGAGACTATAGTCCTAGAAATGCTCAGGCCAGTTTATTCTGGCTTTTAATTTCTCTGAGAGACAAAAACGTAGACTAATTAAAACAATTTTAAATTACTTTTCACTCATGACATTAACCTCCTTTCCTACACAGATACAAATCTCTCATAGGCATATAGAGGATCATTAACCGCCTGAAAAAATGTTTTCCAATAACAGAATAATAAATTTAAAAAGTCAGAAGTCTGCCCAATTTTCTGACTGAAACTAGAAAACAGCTTTGAGTTCAGGATTATCTGATCTCTTTCAAAGCTTAGAAGGCAAGAAAGAGCTCTGACAAGAAAATCTCTAAATAACAAAGTTGATGGAGGATAGATCCTTCAAAATGGGAGCAAATCAAATACAAAGTAATCCATTCCTAGGATAAAACATTACAGTGTTATTACTTCAGATTTATAAAAAAACAGTCACTACCTTTTTTTTTTTTCTTTTTCTAATAAGGACTGAAAGACCAGGCTATAGCTTTTCTTGGGTTTTTTCTGTTTTTTCCCCCAAAAGACATAAAATCAGTCTTAAGCTGTTCCAGCTTGGAACTCCTGACAGTATGGAAAACACATTCCCATCCAGGAGCACAAGTCAGCAGGCTGGGAATTACAATCTAGGCTCAGTCCCAGCTACACCATCTTAGAAAGGAAAATTACATGCAACCTTGGAGTTTCTATAGGCCAAAAATGAAAGTATATAAAAGTGTTTTCAGTTTTGATTATTTTCTCACAAGTCTGATGAATAAGAAAATGCAGATTGTGCTTCAATTCTTATCAGAATATTTCCTCTTTAGGCAACTCTTAACCTGAGTATGGCAAAATAAACAACATGTTTTCTACAAGAGTCAACCAAATGTTCAGCTATAATGTTAGTAGCTTTCTTATGTAGAGGTTTATGGATAATTGTCATCCATATGAAATTAAAACTTCATCAATTGTGTTGTGCCTGGTTGCACTCCTAAAAACATTGAAAATAGTGCATTTCAGCATCCTAGAGACCACAAACTAATAAAAAGTAATTAGACACTTTGATATCACTTTGGCTAGAGCATAAAGAAAACCTGGTAATATGTTCCTTTAGTTTTTGTTTTGCATGGTACATGCCCACACAAACACCCACACAAAGCAAAACCTAGTTTAGTGCAGTCCTTTTATTCAACTTTGTAGAACAGAGGAGCAATCATTAAGAAAGTGCTCATGACAGGTTTAAACACCACTAGACCAGAGTTTAGTCAGCACTTCAAGAAATTTTTCTATTGTGAAGTTCCTTAGAAATATTTTCATACTTAGATATCACTTGAAAATACACATGAGCTCTGGTGAACTACATATCAGTCAGCTTAGGCCTGTAATTTTTTTGATAGGGATAGCACTTTTGATTTCCTCTGGACAAGTGCACACTGAATTTTTCACCTCTTTAATGGTGATTTAAACCATTAGTGTTTTAGCTGCTGGTACAGAGATTAACATCATCATCAAATGACTAGTAAGTGTCTAGAGAATTGTGTCCCAATCACTTAAAGACAAAGGAGACATTTAAAACATTCATGTAGAAAAATTGTGGGTTGTAGATGTCTAAAAAAGCATACACTAAAAAGGAAAAAACATCTAACAATATGCTTGACTGGTCACCTCTGAAAAACAGGCCCTGCTAGAAAAACAAGTGGTAGGTTTTCTCTTATATAAAGTCTCATCACTGTTAAGTAATCAGATTAAACCCACTGCTGAGCTTAAAACATTGTGGGCTTTTTTATATAGTATTAATCAAACTCAAACTCATAATGATGCTCTTCTTTATAAGCAAATGTTACAGCAAAATGTTTCAGCAAAAATCTACAAGGATGAATGTAGATTTGCCCTTAGGCAGTCCTGACTGGAGCCAGATCCAAAAGTGGGAAATGTATCTAGTTTTCCCTCTGTCAGAATATGCTTATGATATTAATTTTATTAAATTTTAAGGTACTTTAAAATACTAACATTTCATGGTTTAAATTATTAAAATATAAATATTCAGATTAAAGATTAAATAAAAATTATCTAAGTATACTTAATGTACCAGCTAGACATATGCATAGTCTACTATATATGTATCCATCTCCATGATTGATACAATCAATCATAAAATCATATATAAGATAATTTTTTAATGTGTTAATTTTATCTAATAAAGTTGTTATTCAAAATTATTTTAAAAGACATATATTAAATTTCCCCAAAGAAGCCTCCCACAAAATCTGGATCAGGCACCCTGTGGCTTCATGTGGTACTGTTAATAATATACATATAAAAATAAGAATGCAAAATGAGAACTTTTGTAGGATTTTCAGAACCAAAATTTCTGAAAAGAAAATCTCTTCCTTCATCAGTTCATGGCATTGCATCTGAATGAACTGGTTTCCACTTCTTCCCCTTTACAGAGTTTTATCCCATTTCCTTCTCAGTCCTGATTTCACTTGCTTATCACACACACAAGTTTAGCACAATGATTAAGGCATTTCTGGGTTCAACATGTGTGCAAATATATGTATCGTTATATACAGAATATAATATTGTAGTAGCACTAAATTGCAAAGTCATATCTTCAGAAGTTGTTTAATACCAGAAAGTTTCAGGAGTACACAATAACTTGAAAATATAGGTAGAGATACAGTTTAGATATAATGCAAATAATTTTTTAAAAGATGACTGAAAAATCGTGGTTTATTACTGACTATCCTTACAAATTCCTCAACTTTCCAATATTCTGACTGCCAGAAATTCAATTGATTAGTTCTAGAAACAGCTGACACATGCCACCATCACTGAAAGTAATGCAGCAGCTGAGTAGCCAAGCACACTTATGTTCTACTTTCTCCTTCTTCCTCTCATTCTTGCAAATCAGCTAAACAAAGTAATGCTTTACACAGTGCTTATAAAATGCGTGGGGCACAACTGACCTCACCTCTGCTACATTTTTAATTTATTCCAAGAGGAGAATCCTTTCAATGCCCTGGAAGGCAATTATGATTCGGGGTAGAAAGCCAGAGTGGCATCTGAAACAAGATCTGAAGTTTATCAAGTGGGAACAAGAAAAGCAAGAAACCCAATATGCCAACCTTTGCTACAAAGATGAAATAATGTCACAATCTTTTTGTATCTCAGATCTGCACAGCTCATCTCCTCGTGTCGGGCAAAGGTCTACTGGCCACTGCCCTTGAGCTCTTCCTGGAGTTCACATTAGGGAGCAGCACAGCTTCAAAGGAGATGTGGAGGGCTTCCCTCACAATGGCATGTTCTTCATGGCCCACATTTTCTCCAGAGAAGTGAGAAGTCATTTGGGATTACTTCAGGATAGAGGTGAGGAACTAGCTGGAATTCCAATGTCCCAATTAGTGGAATCCCAACAATTAATTGTATGAAAAGAAAGCCACCATTTCCTCTGGTTTTTGAGCTTAGACATTCACATTCCAATGGAGGTTAAGGGGCTCTAAACTCCACATATTCTCTTCTGGAACCCCATCTTGAGCAGCTTGTATCATATCACAGCTTTCCAGACTGAATTAGTTGGGCCAGGGAAACTGAGCATGCTGCCTAACAGAGCAGAGGCCTGATGCAGGAAACAGGATTAGCTGCCACTTCTTAAAATGCCAGACTTTTTCCACGGGCAAGTCTGATTTGCCTGACGAATCAGGTATTATTAATTGAACAAGGGAAGTAGATAAGTTATTGTAGTATCACAGTCAGTCTGTGTAGTTGATGAGAATTGGGGTTGCTTAATTCCTAACATGATAAAGACTTTAAAAGTTAATGTGCAGCTTGTACGGAATAATAACAGGAAAATATTATAATGAATAGTTAATCATCACTTAATTAAATTTTCAGGATACAAGGGCTACTAAGCAATTAAGCAAATATTCTGTACTTAAGGGCATAATTAAAGGGCCTTCCTGCTTCCTGCATATAACACAATTTCAAAAACTTCACATTTCTCATGATCATTTCTATCAGGAAATACCTGTGAGGCAGAGAACAGATTATGCAGCAACACTTCATTGTTTCCTCAAGCTGTCACAATTGAAAATAATTTTATAAACAACCTACTAAATAGTAATTTATAAAAGCAATTATTTGTTTAAGTCTAGCATATTAAGGGTCAATGCATTATAACTAGATTGCTGAAATAATAGCATGTGATCTTTACAACAGTTTGATACCTGTGAATGATTCATCATACCCTTCCATCTGTAGCTAATAAAATCTAACTGGCACTCTGCTTTTGAACCTGTTAGCTGTAGAATTTATGTGATGGATGGTTATGAGACTAGATGTTGTCTAAGGACAACAAATATGTATGCAGACATTGTAATATTTTAGGAAAAAAAGTCAAGATTTATAGATCAAGGTTTTTTGAATCTAGCATTATTTATCAGAATAAGTTCTGATTTGGAAATCCTCATAAGCATTCTCAGGATTCAGAACACTAAAGTCAATTTTCAGTTTCTAATTTTCAGTAGTAGGAGTAAAATTAACACAAAAAGACATTTCAAATTAATTCAGTATAAATATATCAGTTGTTTCAGACTCACACTTTCCTTCTTTCTCAATTTATCCTGATATTTGAAAGATTCTTGTAATCATGGCATCATAAACTGCTAGAAACAACTTGAGACTTATGCGAGAATTCAAAAAAAGCAACCACCTCCAATTCTGTAGTATCTGCTGTGTAGCTCTGTTTGTAGAGGCCTTATTAAACTGGTTCAGTAGGATGCTATGACAGAGATATTGATACTCTGGTTTACATTAGAGACTCCTTATTATTCCATTGGTCTCTACAACAATAACATCTATTCCATTTCTCCTAGTTATCTTGCCACCCAACCAGCTTTCTGTACATTTTCTGAAATATGTACATAAAATCTTCCTAAATTTTACAGTGCTGGGAATAATGACAAATCTAATGTGATTATGCTCCATTTTATGTGTTGTCTTTAAAAGAATCCTTTAACTGTATAGTGTCAGGAAACAATGGCCAACAGAGAAAATAGAGGAATAAAGGCAGCAGATTTTCACAGTTACTTTGTTCTATTTCTGACTGACATTGTAATGGATATCTTTGGGTTTCTTCCTGGAAGGCAGGTAGGGCATGATTATTCTAATTTTAATGTGTGAAGTGGAAAACGAAAAGTCACACAAAGAAGGAAATTCTTCACTATTACTCCTCAAAATCTTATGAACTGAGTGAGTCATCAGATTTCTTTGCTATTTATCCTACCGGAACAGTTTATTTGGATGTCAGGAAAATCATATCTAAATCCCAGTCTACACTTTCTTAAAGAAAATTGGTTGCACAATTCTTCCCACCTACTCACAGTCTACTACAAGACCCAAAAAAATCCCAAAACAACACAAAAACAACAAAACCCAAACAAACAAACAAACAAAAAAAAACCACTCCAAAAAACAACCACCTCCACACTTCAAAAACCCCTATAGCAGCAACATTATAAACCTGCCAGGGCTTTCCTCTGTCTCTCACTTTCTCTCTGGTTAAACACTCATGTCATCACTAACATAAACCATCTCATCTCTTCATGAAGACAGCTGCCAAGATCTAAGCTGATGAGACAGCAGTTACTATAAAATAAACCAGGCAAAAAACAAGTAAAAAAGGCTATACTTTTCTGGGGCTGATCTCCAAGTTCAAATCAGTGCAAAGTTCACATGTACTGGTGTTCAGTCTCAAGAAGAGAATTTAGCAGCAGTCAGAAGCTGTATGTTATTGACATAAATTGATTTAATGTTGAATGTTTCTTAGCATCTTCTACAGTACACATTAGCATTTAACAGTCTACCACTGTTTTTATGAACAGAATGCCAATGCGACAGCACACCTACCTTCACTCCTTCATCATTTTCTGCATAAGAATCCTTACAAAGCAGAATAAATGTTATAGCAACACAACATTTGAAAATTTCTTGGAGGAGTTCTATTTGAAACTTATTACACAAATTCCTTGCTTACCCAAAACCAGCACAAGCACATTGATTTCATGGAGTTCCTGTTTATTAGTCAGCTGGACATCTTTCTGTTAGGATACAAACCCCCTTTCAACAGCACATTTTCTGGGAAATGTTTGCTTCTTCAGAAAATGTTCTGTTGGTGTTATCCAAGTAATCTATGCAAACGACTTAAAGCTATTCTAAAAAAACTTGGCTAAAAATTTGAGATCAATATATTGAAGACACTAAAATCGGGGGTTTCTTTTCATAAAATATTTCTTGAACATCACTTTCTCAGCCTCTCTGTCAGGTCATTCATTTCCCAGGAGCCCACTCATCCTCCTAGATATATTTTTCTTGAGCCTGTAAATTCTGAAACTGTGCAGCTTCCAGGGAACTGTGTGTGCTTGGAATCCTGGTTTTATAACAGCTAGTTCAGTTAAGAATTAAAAAATAAATATACGGCCATCCTTTTTAAATCCCTTTAAAATCTACAGTGGAAGATAACATATGGTCAAGGCTTGCAGAAAGCCATATACATGATCCATAGGACTCCAGAGTCAATTAGGAACTTCAGAAGGGTTTTTTCTGCCTATGAGAACTTTAGTCCATAATTAACAAAATAGAAGCAAGAAGAAAGAAGAATATTTGTGTCATTTATATGTAGAAACCTATTGTAGTTCAAAAATGCTCAGTCCCTTTTACAATCCATTGAACTTTAAAAAAAAAAAAAGGTGATAGGACTGGAGTATTACAAATTATTCTTTGGATACTCCTCTATATCTGTCATTCATTTTTCCTGATGATAAAGAATCTACAAAACAGCAACTTAAATGGGTGATATGGATGCTCCCAAAAAAATTCATTTTAATTTTGGCAATTGAAGAATCTGATTTCTGTATTTGAAAGAAAACAAACATTTAACCTTACACTTTTTAAACCTTCTGTTTTTAGTCAGTCTTAGCTATACACTTAAACATCAAAATAACCATGATTTTGTGCAATATTCAACATTGTTGATATTGAGTATTAAAGGACTTTCAAATCTATTGCACACATATCATACAATCAATGAAGAGAAGGTAAATTTATATAGGAATAAGATTGCACAGAATGCTTTATATTCTCCACCACTTGAAGTCTGAATACTAAAGGAGGAGTGATTTCTAAAGCCCTTTTCAACCACAGTTCCTACCAGAATTTATCATATTTGAAGTAAGCACATGAACAGGATTGGAATGAAGTGTGAGTTATAAACAAATGTGTAAGGATGCCAAAACATTCTTTCCTTCCTTTCATCTCCAGGGAGAGACCTGGAAGGCTGACTGAAGTCACTGTCACTTTTCCAACCAACAGAAGTGTCTGAGTGTTAAGTACCTGAATAACAAGAAGAAGGAAGAAAGAATGCACTCTGGAATTTTCTCCTTTTTTCCCTTACTTTTGTGTATCACCTTGATGTTGCATCTTTTTATTCAATGGTCTTCTCATCAGGAAATTCTGAACTTTTGAGTTGCAAAAGAGCCATGGGATTCCTCTTCAGAGAATTTAATTTGTCTCTGTCTCTGCAGTATTTGGTCTCAAAAATACAATACCAAAAATCTGAAATAGGATCATAAGTAACAGCAGCAAGAACGTACTCAAACATAAACTTCTTTGGTCATCTTTGTGAAAAAATGTCAATTAAACAAGATACTATCACTAGTTGCCTTATGCCATAGAGTTCCCTTCTGATTATATACTATGCTACAAGCAAAATCAACATATGTTCTGAGTATGTTTGGATTTTTTTCCCCTAATTATTTTGTCTCCAGCTGTATGATTCTGTTATTGAATTTCTCTCTTTTTCTATTGTTCACTCCTGGGTTTCCATCCAAGATATTTGCTAAATACTGCTAACACTATTTTAGATGAAATTGAGAGTTCTCTTCATAAAAAGTCTTTCCCAGCATTGTTTTGTCTTACTGGAGTAAATGTTGAAGGGATTTAATGTTTACTTACTGCCAGTTTTAATGCTGGCATACACTATTTTAGAAATCTAACCTAAGCATAATTTATCAAATGAAATTTTCAAAGGAAGAGGTAATACTTTCTAATCCAGGTTGATAATATTGTTAGTTTATGATTCTGAAAAAGTTTAATATAATTTATGCCAGACAACATAGCTTGCTCAGCTTCTTTGATACTACTTTTTGCTTTCAATGTTATAAGAAAAAATTATGAGGTCAACATAATATTCATAAGTCTTTTCACATTAAGGATATAACAACTAAGTAAAAAAAATATGGCTTTTTTTTCTAGTTCATATTTGTATAAGTTTGCCTTTCAGATGCTCACTTTAATTATATGTAATGTATAGTCATGAATGTGATTATTGGGATAGAGATTCTAGTGTCGTACCATTATCAAAAAGACTGTTACAGTCCTTGGATACTTGAACAAGGGAAATATTAATTAGGTATGGATCAGTTATTTTTTTCCATTTATTTTTAGTGGTACTAAGAACATTTTGCAAATAGCTTAAAAAGAGTAATGAAAAAAAATTGGAGGCAGTTCAGAAACAAGGGTCCAGAATGATGAATGGTCTGTAAAACATGACATTACTACCCATTCAGCAAAATTCACCCCAAAATCTGTGTAGTTTATCACATTGTAATTAAGTAGTTAATTAATCACCCCTGATTTATAGCATAGTATAACCAGACCCAATGGATGATAGTGAAAGTTGGGTAGATTCTTCCAAAGGATTGAAAATGCTTTTTTTGAGTCATGGTAAATTTATAGTAGAATTTTTAGTGATTGTTAAACCTTTCTGTTAAAAATGGTTACCTAGAGTTTTGAATTCTTGGGAACTTGTTTTATTCAGTTTGGTTTCCACATGCAGGTTCATTTATGACCACAGAAAACTGATGGCTTAGTGTTTTTTTCCCCTTCATATGCAAGCATGATCTGCTTGGAAATATGCCTATTTTGGATTGCTCATTGTAGTTTCTTTTGGGCCTACTACTACTTTTCCCTTGTCAAGGAGAGTTAATCTAGCCTCATAATTGAATATGCTTGTTTCACTGCTTGTACTGTTAATCTAAATATCCTCAGGCAGAATCTCAGTATCCTCTTGCACCCTTTTGCTTTTAACAAATATAAAGAGGTATAAAAAAAAATTTAAGTTTTATTCAGTTCCAGTGAATGAGAGCTGTTTTTTTATGTTTACCGACTTAGAAGAATTTTCTATAATATTATAATAAAGGCAATTACAGTTTCTTTATATAAGAATCTGGACGTTAACATCTGCAATCGGCAGTTACTGAAAGGAGAGAAGAACACAAAATATGTTTGCAGAGAGAGTTAAGTGTTTCTCTTATATGCAGAGCAAAAAGTCATGTATTACACAGTTTTAATAATGCAAGAACATCAACTCCCAGATTTAGAGCCCCAGCTCTGAAATACTAAAGTGTAAAGACATTTTTTAGTAAAATGAAGCATTCCAGAATAACAAAGGTGATTTTCATCAAGAGTAGAGTTGCAGGCACAAGAAGACTGGGAACCTTGCATCTGATTTAGTACTGAATGAAAGCATTTACCAGGCAGAATTTTTTTCAGGGATAAGAAGAATTGTCATATGCAATCAGAAATTGGTCTTTTAAATTGAGAACTGTAGAATATTATAATTATCTGAAAGGACTGACAAGCTTGGGCTTGATGACATTACTGATCGAAAGTAACATCAGAGATTTTGAAACTTTGTTCTTACTCTGAAATCTTAGAGATTTATTATTTGAAATGATTATTTCTCTGTATCTGTCTCAGTTCTTGTTAGACTACTGTGTAAAATTATTTCTAGGTTACTTGCGAATTCTTTTCTTCCCACAAAAGGTAAAATCAGGCTTTATGTATAAAATCCCAAACTAATCCACCCACAAATTTATGTCTAAAAATTGTCCTTTTTATTTGCTTCTATTTTTCTCTTCTTTTTGGTCTCATAAATGAACACCCAGATATTCCTAATGCAATCAAAATTAGAAATTGCATGTGATGCATTATTTGGGGAAGTAATTTCCTATCTTTTTAACTTTTTCCATCAACAGAACATCTTAAATCCTTTTTTTTTATTTTGAGGGAATGGATTCTGCTGTTGTGGAAGTAGTCTCGTATATATATTGGCTTTGGAGAAAAGACAGATAAAATATACAGTGCTGAAATTGAAGGATTCCTCTCTCCAAGACACCAAAGCTCTACAGCAATCAAGCACCATCCTCTATTTCAGAGTGAGTAGTAGGAGGCTGGACTCAGTCCAAGACACCCCTGGAGGCCATCACCTAGAGCCCCCGATCTTAAACTTCAGACCTCTGGAGCTCTGGAAAGCAGATCAGACCTCGACTTCCCACTGGACAACTTCCAGTGGGCACCTTCAATATTTTTTTTGTTTCCAGAAACTGCAGAATTCTGTCCTCAGTCTCTTCACATCCTGTATTTTAAGTAAAGTCAGTCACGTTCACAAGCACAGAAAATCTTCTGCATGACAAAGAGAAAAGAACATTATATAAACAAGAACGCAGGCTCTACTAGCACTCCCTCAGCTTGGAATATTTCAGTGCTTAAAAGATGATCACTTGGTCTAATCAAAGACAAATTCTTATGGAGGTAAGCCTAAAAAAATGTTTGGATCCTTTTTTGTTTTAACCTATCACAATTCTCTTTAAAGAGTCATAGAAGCACAGGATCTTATAACTTTGCTAGTTCCAGCCATCCTGTCATGGATAGGGACACCTTCCACTAAACCAGGTTGGTCAAAACCCCGTCCAGCCTGGTCTTGAACATCCATAACTTCTCTGGGTAACTTGTTCCAGTGCCTCAACACACTCATAGTGAAAAAATTTTTCTAACAATTTCTAATATAACCCCTCCTCTCTTTCAACTTAAAGCCATTTCCCTTTGCCTATTACTACACACCTTTGTCAAAAGTCCCTCCCCAGCTCTCTTGAAGCCCTTTAAGGTGCTGGAAGGATGCAGTGAGTTCACCGCACAGCCTTCTCCAGAGTAAGTAACCACAGCTTTCTCAGCCTGTCTCCATATGAAAGATGCTCTAGCTCTCTGATCATCTTTGTGGCCTCCTCTGGACTGACTTCAATAGGTCTGTGTCCTTCCTATGTTTGGGGCCCCAAAACTAAACAAACTACTCTAAACAAACTACTCTATGTAGAGTCCATCCATCAAATTCATTTTTCTACAGTTGAAGAAAAGGACGTCATGGTGGACAATATCAAATTTTTTGCACAAATCCAGGGAGATGATGCCAGTTGCACTCCCCTTATCCACCAGTGTGTAGTCCCATCGCAGTAGGTGGCCAAATTTTTCAGGAGCTGTTTGCCCCTAGTGAAACCATGTTGGCTGTCACCAATCATTATTTACCATGTGTTCCTGTAGCAGACCCCCACTATAATATCCTGTCCCTGCTCTCCTTATAAACCTGACCCATAAACTTTTGGCTGATTCCTCTTCCATCCACAGGTAGAGCTCCTTGCACTCCAGGTGATTATGGACACAGAAGGCAACACCACCTCCTCAGCTCTGTTGCCGATCCTTCATTGTATCCTTCCATTCTAACAATCTAATCACAGGAACAATCTCACCATGCCTCCACAACATTAATAAGATTAAAGCCCTGCAGACATCCACATCTCTAATTTCTGGTTTTTGCTATGTGCTTTGCATAGAGGCATTTAAGTTGGGGCCCCAGTCAAGCTGACTTAGTGGCTGTAATTCCTTTGTACTGCTCTTCAGGTGCTTTTCTGCTGACCTGTGGCCTCTCTCTGCAACCTCTGTGCATCAATTTCTGGCCCTGGCATCCATATATTAGGAGCAGGACAGATTAAGGAATAGGACATATTGTTCCTTCCCTGGCCACTTTAGTTTAAAGCCTTCTCCGCCATCTTGGCAAGCCTATGACCAAAGATGTTCCTCTCCTTCTCTGACAGATGGACCCTATCAGCTCCCAGTACACCACATTTTTCAGAGTGGCATGGTCTAAGTAGAAAAATCCTAACTGTGGCTCCAGGTCTGTAACCATTACAGATTTCACTCACCTTTTCAAACCCTTTCTCTTTGGGAGGACTGAGGAAAAAATAACTTGTGCTCCAAATTCCCTCACTGCCACTCCCAGAACTCTGTAATTATTCTTCATGCTCCTCAGTCTGCTCACAGCTGTACTGCTGGTGCTCACATGAGCAGCAGATAACAGTCAGTGGACTGAGAGAATGAAGTTTATTGCCAGCCAACAGATCAAATTTCACTGTCTGCTCTTCCCTTTCCTTAACTAGAAAGCTTAGTGGACACTGAACCAAGGGTAAATATTTTTGAATGTTGAGACAAAGACAGCATGTAGAGTTACAGACTTGAACTTAACAGATTGATATCTGTCTGTGTTTACATCAGTTAAGTAAATAAAGAAATATTTCAAATACGTGATAAATAACATGCTATAAATAATTTATAAGTTTTGCCCAGTGCAAAAACGAGATGTTTCCTTACTAAGTGGGAAGTTAACACTAGCTGGTAGCTTCTGCTCAGGAACATTAGAGGACCAAGAAGAAGCACACCCTTGGCTGAGACATAGGCATCTGGCAGGCTGCCAGGTAGGAGGTGTAAAGCAATATCATCCACACGGTCCAATGACAGAAGCAATTCCTCCCACTTTCTAGACTGTGCCTTAGGCTCTGACAGCACAAGATGAACCTTAGTTAAAGGCAAAATTTCAGCAAAATTAATATAGCTTCATGCAGACAAACCTGAGGTGACACATCTATGCTTTACCTTATGTATGCAATTTAACAATCTGCTTAGCATCGCTCCACAGTGCAGCTCATTTCCTGCATCAAGAACCAGAGTCATGAAAGCAGGCACTGATTTCAGTTCCCAGACCTGGAAATCCTAGCAAAACAAGTCATTTGATCTGATGTTCCTTTGTGCCTTTTGTGTTTCTAAGACTGTGATTTATCACCTAAACTACTCAAACACCCTGTAAAATCTATTAGACACAGGCACAATGCTATTTTTGTGAAAATAAAAGACAATTGAAAGGAGCAGAACTATCAGAAATGATCATGCCTTTTAACAACAGGATTCTGTCCAAGGTTTTATTTGTTTCAAGCCTTTTGCTCTACATATTATTTTCTCCTAATCCAAGTTCTTAAAAAACCCAACTGCATGTTTTTACTTTTTTTTCGTATTCTTTAAGGAATAATATCATATCTGATCCTACAAGGCAGGTGAGCTGAACTCAAGTAGAGTGTGCTTCTCTCTCTGATGACTAAGAAGGGATTTTATAGAATTAGCACAGATGGAGACATGTATGTCATAGGAAGGTAATCCCACCTAAGAATTGTTGCAACATTCCTCTGAATGTGTCAGACATGCATAGGGTCCAGGTAAGAAATGCAGAAATACAACTATTTCTTAATCAAAAAATATCTCCTCTGTGGATTCTCCCTGGGTTTTGGGTGTAGAAGGAATTCAGGACAGAAATTTAGTTTTAATTTAAATTTAATGTTTCCTTTTTGCTTTACTTCTAATGGTTTGGCAGTCAGGAGATGGGTGTTACTCCAGGGAAAAAACAGTACAGGTTGCATTATTTTACTACTGAAGTAGGCTGAAACTTCTGACTCAGAAGTTATCACAACTGGATAGCTTATTTTTTAAAGTAACTGATAGTTTACAGGTACAAATTATGGATTGCTTACTGAATGAGATGGAGAAGTAATAGGCAGAAGAGGAGAAAATGATTATGCATGAAGCTCAATAGTTCTGCTTGATTTATCTTCCTAGTCAGGCTGAGCTTACAAATTCAGCTTTAAAAAGCCTTTTGCTTCATTCATTGCTTCCCCCATCCCAAAATCCCCAATTTCATTTTACATCAATGATGTTCAGATCTGGAGAGGATAATCACCATATGTAAATTCAGTACAATATATAACATACACTTTTTTTTAACGGCAGACTCTGTTCTTTTGTCCCTTAGAAAAATCTGACTCCAACTCATATGCGTTTGTTGTGTATCTTACTCTAACCCAACCCAAGCCAAACCAAAACAAAAAGTTTGGATTTTTCCTGTCTATTTAAAAAATTTTAAATATTTCCTAATGTTTTTATTATTTATCTTTATAACAGAAAAAAACCCCATCCTTACTAGTAGTCTGTGTATAATCATCCTTGTAAAGCAAACACTCTAAGTATCTTGATGTATTCTACTCAGGGGGCTATTTCCATCTTTGAGTTATTTTTACTTCAGACCAGCTCCAGTGAATCTCAAATTTTAATATGATAGTTATATAGCTAGTTTCTTTTTTTAAAAATATGATTTCATATAATTTTAATTGAAAGTTTATTTAAAGAATCCACATGATGTAGCAAAGAAGTGACTGCAAAAATTATTCCTTAAGTAAATAAAATATTTATTTACTCTCAGAGTTGTATCTTTCTCTTACAATAATAGCTAGAATCATCATTCTTACTTTTGTTTGCTTTTTAATACTCTCAGTAACAATGTAGTATTTTTAAAGAGATGAGACAAGAATTTTCCTTAAATCACCAATTAGTAGAATTGTTAATTTATTTGGTCCTTGCCTATATTTCTCCACTGAAATTTCTCAGTATTACACAGCTCATTCTAGCAATATTAGTCAGGAAGGTCCTTCAAATTAAGAATGATGGGGTTTTTTTAACTTAGTTTACAACACCATGATTAAATGTCAGCCTCATTAGTATAGGAGTACTTGCACTGTTTCAGTTCTTGAAGCAGCAGTAAAGAACCATAGGAGAAGCAAATCACTGTAGACAATAATTTAATTTCAATCTGTACAATGTGCATAAAAATCAACTGTTCTGGTATAAACGAATGAAAATAGAATGTTAATTATTGATGGATTCACATAGGAAAGTACAAGAACCAAGACAACTTTTGATTCACAATCTGAGTTTCTATGTATGCCAGCTGAACAAAAAATATGTGTGTGTTATTCTTCTTGAAATTGCATTTTAATTCAGAAGTTGTTGAAATATGAAGAATCACTGAGACATCATGAAGATGAAATTACTTCTTCACAGGAACAGCAGAGTCATTCCTATACTGCCATGATAGAGAAATACTTGTCAAATATTTGCTAGTGGATGAGTAATTTCTATGCAGTGATTGAAGCTTATACAACAAATCACAATTACCTGTAATTAGTATTTCTTTGCAACCACTGACTGCAAGTACTTTTGGACAGGAGCTGTCTCTTCTGTATAAAACCCAAACTCTCACAGTTAAAAAGAGGCAAAGCTGCAACACCAGTTAATCTGAAACAAAATAATTTAATTAACACACTTGCAAGAAGATTTAAGATATTATTTCAAAAGCGGCTTAACTGAATGTGAACCCTGAATTTTAAAGACATGTGCTTGTTTCTGTTCCTTTGTTATTTAAAAATAAACATCACTGTTTCAACTTAGCTAAACACTTCAGAGAAAGTTTGTTCCTCTTACAGCATTAAAAGTTATTGCATAGAGAGCTTTGATCATTTTTTTATTATTATTTTTAGGTGTATCTGAATAAATGCATAATGACTCTACAACAATTTGTTTTTTAGATTCAATATTTTCATGGAATGCTCATCAAATGAATTTTAAATTTGCCTCCAAGCTCTGTCATGCTTTCATTTCCCTAATTTGATGCTAGACTTAGTTGGTCTAGCCGTACCCTCAAGATACTGTTGGAGATTCTCAGATTTAGTAAGTTTATCAAATATGTATGTCAGGAAATCTGGAATGATGATCACACTGAAAATCAGTCATTTTTCTCTCAGTAATTTAAGAGCTAAATCTATTTCATATTTCATATTTATGTCATATTTCATAGTTATTAAAGGTCCAATTTTGATTGACTTTTTCCCTTGTCTCATTGGTATGGTGGCATTTCATTATTTCCTCTAATTCACCAGCTGATTCATACTCAGAATCAAATTGGGTGTGCTTGAATCATGCATCCAAAACCTGAAAAAAAAGATAATAACTTTTTATAGGATGTTTTTAAGCTGATTCATCTATTTTCAACAGGATAGGTGCACTCAGAATTTGCGGATACAGCAAGCCTGCAAGATAAAATGACCCTAAAGAGCTTTTGGGTTGTATTCAGTAGAACAACTGCAAGTGACTCTACTTTAGGGTCTTGGTAGCAAATGAAAGATTTATTCAAATATTGAATAGGTCCTAAGGCCACAATGAAGGTAAGATTGGGCCTTCATATTTGTTTATTCTCCATTCCAATGAACTAAGTGCTTTTCTTTCCCACAATGAAATGAGCAAAAAGGTGCCATGTGTAGGAGAGAAAATAAGGACAGAGAAAAAGCATTTATTTCTTAAGAACTTTGTTTTAGTTTTTATAAGAAGAGCAATTCAAATCAATGTTCTTTGTGGAACAGAGCATTAAAAGCCAAGCACAATATCTCATGGTGTTTCATAAAACTGAAGACATGTTAATTATCTGCTTGTGAATGAAAGACAGTTTTATTTTTTAGTATCATGTACCTATATTTTAATAGGCATGCATTTTGGTAAGAGATGGGGTTTTTTTGGCATACAAAAGAATATAAATGGAATTTTAAAATCCTATATACTATGTTTTTTTATCTAAGTGAACTGCTTTCTTCTTCCATATAGAAAACAAAACATTTTTAAATGAAAAAGAAGAATGTCCTTTTTCAAGGTTTTATCACGAGTGTTCCCATAACTGTGGGTAAAAATGCAGTGGCTGTTTCAAAGAACTGGTACATTCATTTCTGGGAGTCAGATATGTGTTAGTGCTTCCTGACCATATTTCGCCTCTCTATGAGAGTCAAAAGGAGAATCTGCTTGCATTTTGCCTCAAAAAAAAAAAAAAAAAAAAACGCCTGAAATAAATCAAACCAAACTGAACCACCAACCAACCAAAAAAAACCCCAAAAAAACCAAAAGAAAACCCAAAAAATAAACCAAACCAAAACAAACCCAGAAACAAACAAACCCACATCCCAAAAAAGGAAACCAACCAAATACACAAAAAAACCAAACTGGGAAGCAAACAAACAAACAAAAAGCCTCCAAAATCTTTTCCCCAGTGCTTTCCACTAACATTATCCTCTGAATTTGAAATAAAACCCCCAACCAAACTCATAATGACATGAAAAGGCAGGTCAAGGCCATTATGTTTAATTTCTCTGGAGCAGGGGAAAATAAAGCTAGGGGTAAAAAAATTACCAAACGTCACCTTGTTTACCACCTATATAATCACCTAAAAGAAATTGGCACATACAAATTGTTTTTGGTAGTGAAATTATACAGCAAACAACTGCACATCCATGAGAGACAACACCCATCTCAGCGTTCATGTCTTGAATTCCTCTATGCTTCCAATGCACTAAAAAATAAAGAGATCTATTACAATAGAATATAGCTCTGTAGATTTCTACATTCCTTTTGCATAATGCTTCAAAGTAAATTTCTGCAGCTAAACTGCTGCAGAGACATTTAATACATCCTCAAAATACTGAAAGGGGTAAAGAAACTGCATACAATGCTGTCCAGAAATTGGATGTGTCCAAGACCTTGGTAATGATTAGGGTGCCCCACTTCATCACAGGACCTCAGACTCCAATGTCCTCATCTGAATAATGTGATTTAAATTACATATGGCTTTTCATTTGTATTGTGCAATTGTTAACTCATGAAAGACTATCACTATAATTAGATGAATTAACTGACCCTGAACCAGAACTATAGGAGCCTGTTTTGATACTTGAAGAAGGAATGGTTTATTTTGCCCTCTTACTGGGCTTTCCTCTCTTATACTCTACAATTAAAGTTATGATACTGGGCTAATGAGGAGACCTGGAAGGGCTTAATTTTCTACATTTCATGTAGCTGAGGATAACCTGCAATATAACTTTGCTAGCTCATATGCAAGATTTGGAACAACGGAGATTCCTTTTTTTGGCTTGGCTCATACATAATAGGTAGAGATGAAGTTTGTGCTATGGAGGACACTGAAAGTAGCTGCAGGATGTAGAGCACTAATTGCTGAAAGGCTTTTGGCCAACAAAGCCCAATATAGCAAATGAGGAACATTAGGGTTTTTAGTTCTGCTTCAGAGGGTTAAATACAGAAACTTGAGAAAGCATTTCTTCTCATATTTTAAAGCTATGACAGACCAACAGTCTTGGTGTGCAGTGCTCCCCACATGTAATGGTTACTCTCTGAGACTGCAAGCAGGACTGAATGAGATAAATCTATCTAACAACTTTTTTTTAAACTTTTTTCAGATATGTAAGTAACATAATAAAAAATCTGCCAATATCTGAATTTTACCTAATAATGTCTCTTAATAAATGCAATTATATTCCTGAGCCATTTCGTCTTCCAACATTAACTTTTATAAGCCTGTGTCTAGCCAACAAAAGCATTAATCAAATGTAATTTAAGCAAACTGGGGTCTCTTTCTTAGTATGATATATAAGTGGAACCCATGGCAATTTATTACATGTGTTTCCATGCACATGAACAATAACCAGAGTCACATCACCATAACCACTCCATGTTCTTCTATTCCACTTGCTTCTGCTCCACAAAGCTGGTAGTTCCTTCATAAATCCCTGTCCCACCTTCTTCCATGTTCCCTAAAACATATCCCAATGTACACACTTCCCTCTTTTTCCCCCTAACTAGAACTAAACCAGCAGCACAGTCTCTAAAGGCAATGGGAGACCCTGTTGGATGGTTTGAGCAGCAGGTGCTGACTGATCAGAAGGGTGGGATTTTATGTCCTTTTTGACTCGTTTTGTCTTGGCACAAAGGTGCCTGTAAAGTTCAGAGTGGTAGAGTGCCCACAGTCTCTTGGCTTTGGTGGTCACACCAGCTTTCTACTTGTGGAAAGGCAGTCCACAAATTTATCTAACGATATGGCTTGAGAATTTATTTCCTGGATTGCTGTGCAATGCCACTGAGATTGTTAAGAAGCTATCCCTGTGTGGGCTGAGGAGATTTACATGATGGGAAGACTTACAATGTGCTCCAAAAGAAGAGCTGCAGCATCAGTGAGCAGCACAAAGACAGAGAGCATTCTTGGGGTCAAAATGCCACTGTGTCAGAGGCAGATAGAACACTGGCAACTGAGCTGTCCTTTCTGTTAGAGCATGGAAACACATTCAATAGGTGTTGATAACTTGGACTTGCCCTGCCAGTTCATTAGTTCACATTCAGTAATAGAAAATCTATTGCCCATGGCAAACGAAAATAAATGTTACATTATAGATGATCTATAGCCATGTAGCTGGCTTGATTTTTATGAACCCTTACTACCCTGCAGCAAGTGACATGAACTCAGCATGCTGCACTGCATTACTTGAAGTAAGATACTTCTCTGCTGCCCAGAAACCTACACAGACCCTTGTGATTTCTTTGAGTCTGTTTTCCAGTCAATTTGCACCACTGCTGATATGCATTTCATATAACAAACTGAGGATGTGTTGGGAAAGACATAGTAGGAAAAACCATTATAGTGTTGTTTACAAGCGGTGAAAATATAAAATTAGTCACCATTTACTTCTGAATCTTTATGTCTAGCACTTCTGAAACCACAAGTAAGCTTTCACCTGTATCTGCACCCAACTGTCTCCCTATTTGTTAAAATAATACTGATTTTATCTCATTTGCCTTTTCTGCTAGAGTAACACCAACACTGGACATTAATTTTTTAGCTAAGCTTTTCTACAAACAAGTATTTTTCCACTCATTCAACAAACTTTCATGCACAGACAAATTTTGACTTTAATTTGTTCATTATATGGAAATGTAAATAAAACAACATACTTTTAGAAAAATCTAATCTAACATTTGCCTAGTGAAGACATGATCAAATATCTAATACTTTTCTTAAAACACATCTATTGAGAGACTGACTTTTTGCTTGCTGTGCCTCTGTTTGTGTGTGCTTCTGCCTTTTAACTATTGAAGATACTTAATTATAATGTATTATAGGCTGTATTACACAGTCAGTGTACAGAAATGGCAAGCTGTAGTCTAGTAAATGCCCATAAAAAAGATACTACTACCATCTGAATCAATTTTTAACACTTTATTGAGACAAGTATGAAGAAGAAAAACAACCTATCTTGAGGTACATGCGGCTCTGCTGACGATATGGTATCCTAAAAGCAATATTCACTTATAAGAGGAATATATGTAAAAAACACTCACAAGACAGAATTAAACATGATTTTAAAGACTTTGGACAAGATCACCATGATTTTTGCTTTCCAAAAATGATTCCACCTTACATTTCTTCATTTTTTATTAACTATACAAATATTTTTCCACAAATTCTGAAACATCTCTCTTTTTTACATGGACTTTTTCAGGATGGTACATCAAATAACATGTCAAAGCAAAGCTTTTCAGGAACTTTAATAAATCTGCAAAACAATATAAACAATAAAAATGTTACTGTGGAGGATACCAGGGATGGTTATCTGTACTTCATCTTTATGATATATTATTACACTACCTTAGCTATAACATGTTATTAAGTCAGCTCCAGGGTGCTCTAGATCTCTTATAAATAGTAGTATTTTTTTTCTGAATGAAGGCGGTCTTTTTCCTAACGATTAATCATTGAAATCGTCCACAGAGAAAGAAATAGCAGATTCATACCAAACTTGCATTTTTAAAAACCTAGATTAAGAAACTCTATCTAGAGAAGCTGAGAAAGCACTTTTACCTTAGAATTTAGACATAAAATTTTAATAGTCTTGACACTTTTTCTGCAATTTGCTTTTGAGAAATATATAAAATTTCTTGAAAGAAAAAAACTGCTGATGCATGAATTATCTTTAATGGAATATAATTATGAAAATATTTAAATTTTGCATTGAATTAGAATGATAACCTTTCATCATTAGAACCACAATTTATTTTCTCTCTCTTTTTCCCCTAGATGATTCAGTAAATCCTCTCCTTGAACTAGCCTGCTCAGAAGTCTGCTAGTTTTTTAACAGATTAGTTGTTGACCCTGGGGAAAACTGATCCATTCACACACTTTAAATCAAATAATGATCAAAGCATTTTATTGATTTACTACATGTAATTAATCAGCAAACACTATGCTCAGGATCAGAAACACAACAAAACACACAATATTAGACACATGTATGCATACCCTCAGGTTTCTAAATTCCATTTATATTTCATTCCAAGAAGCTCCACCCCAACCCATCTGACCTCAGTGAGGTTTCCCGCAGTTGTGTGGGTCAGAAGCTCATCCCCACCCAGGAGAGGGTCCTGCTTGAGCACACCATTTTTGTGGGACAAGTGAGTTTCCTGATCTTTTGTTGCTCTTTGTTGTATTCTTCACCCACTGACCCAGGTCCTGGTGAGAAAGCACTTCACCCTGGTGGGATCCCTGACCTGTTACCCCTGTAGCAAGGTCTTTTCTGCTGTGTCAGAAATCTCTTTGCAATCTTCTGCTTGCAGTTTAATTTTGCTGATGGCTGCCTTCCACTTTAGTGCGATCTGCGCAGGGCAAAGGCCCTTATGGGCAGTTATGGGTGCCCCCAGCCTCTCACAGACAAACACACAGAGCTTATTCCCACTTTCTCATTTTATCATCTGTGGTTGTAGAAGGCTTTTTTGTCAAGAGTCAGGAATGTGATCACCCTCAGGATACTTGAATCAAAGTCTAAGAGACAGAGCATTTCCAGCTGGGAAAACAGAGGTGTATCAAATACTACTGTTTCAAAAATCATTCAGTGAAAATCTTTAGCGATTTAACTGCCTGCTGTTTACATCTCTATACTGACACTTTGCAGCTAAAACCAGGTCTTATGGCAGTAAAAAAGAAGACCACCTGGAAGTATCTTAACACAAAGGAGTACAACTAATTTGTAAGTCCTTGCTATGCTACAGCGAGGTTAAGAAAAAACATACAGGCCATGAAGGATAGCAATGTAGAATGAAGTGATGAAGTTATTAACTTTTGGCTGTCTATTACCTAAAGGGAATCTCAAGCTTCAGGTGCCCAGGAGCTTTCTCCAAGGGCCCAGGCAGAGAACTGATGTACTCCAACAAGACTGTAACTAACACAGACTGCAGCACAAGTCTAACGCTACTGAATTTCAGAATAAAATCCAAAGTAATGCCTGTATTGAGCTGAGAGGATGCAGTTAGCAAGAAAACACTTGGCTAATATGTGAATTGCAAGGCAGTGGAAGAAATAATCACAGCCAACATGCAATAGAAGTAGGAAATCCCTTGAAAGACTGAAACCAGTGGAGGACAAAAAAATCAGGGAGGCAATTATTCACTCTTGAGAGGTGTGACTTGGCCAAGGTTAGGTGAACATGAGAATAGGGGAAGCTCTTGAATGATGCCTATGCATTTTGTAAATTATGGCTCCCAAAACAAATTTAGAACTAATGCAAGTTTTATTAGATTCTTTAAGGTGTCCTGTCCTCCCTTTCTCATTCCCTCCCTCTCTCATCCTTGTTTCCTACCTTTTCTCCAGTGTATTTATGGTATTATCTCAAAATCTAAAGAATTATAGCTTTGGACAATTAGACAATTAGACAATTGTAGCACCAATAGACTCCATCTAAGGTAAACCTATGCTGAATCATTCTGAAATTGAAAAATTAGGCCAAAACTAACAGGACAATGTACTTTTTAATTCTTTGTATGTGAACATAAGATGCCTGTTGGCTGGTTAAGCAAGAAACAGACTGTGAGCATTGTCTATTATATGGTGTCTTCTGATCTACATTCACCTGCAGCTTTGCACTACCTTGTCCAGTGTCTACAAGTTCATCTAACTTGAAGGATCCAGTTGCTTTTCTGTTACCAGTAGCTTGAGCAAATTATCTTAGAGGATTAGATCCTCACAGGTCATACTCACTTTGTTACATAAATCTTCACTAGAATTTCAGTTTTCCATGGTGGAAAATAAGTATTTTTAAGATAGAAAAAGGCTGAGAGTTCATTAAGAAAATTCTAGAAAATATTTGATAAACAAAGGTTTCTATATGACAGAAATACTTCCTAAGGAATTTCTTCTGATAGATTTATAGTCCAGCTTGATAGGAAGTTTTCTCCTGGAGAAAATGAGAACAAGTGTTGACTAACCTAATTTAAGACTAAAAGTAATCCCACATTTCAGGTCCTCAGAGATTGACAGCAGGCAGAAATAGGACAGAAATTACCTCTTTACGTCTCTGAAATTTTCCTGCTAATTCATGTTACACAGCAACTTTAACTTCCAGCAACACAAGCAATAATTAAAATAATATCAATGTTATTAGTAAATTTTATTATCGTAATTATTTTGTTTTTCCTTAAGTGTTGTTGGGGAATACTGACAATTTTGAGCTAGTGAAATGGGAAAAATCTAGAAAGAACTGGCATTTTAATGAAACCACTTACAGCTATAAATCTGGTGCTCTTGTGCTTTATAAAATAAATACAGCTACCCAGTAGTACTGTGATACTTAAGAGTCTGTCATAATTTCCATTGTAAATCCAGGTTTTCAAGGATTAAAAGTCTGCTGTGAAAACTTTCTTCTTCCTATGATTTGGCATTGAATATTCATTAAAGAAATCATTGAAGATTTCTTAAGTGTCAGATATCTTGTGCATCCTCATAGCGCTATATCAACTTTAAACATCATGTTTGAAGTCTAATAAGGAAACAAAAATCTTGAAAAACAAATTCCACCCTCTAAATTGTTTTATGAGTTTGTCAGTGAGGCATGCAAACAGGAAGACTGAGAATCAGTCATAGTGTGTTACTATAGCAGCTTGGGAAATAGACCAATATATGAAAACATAATTTAGACTGCTCGATTTTAACCATGGTCTTAGTATCTTTCCTTTGAATTATTCTCTCTATCTTATATTTCTCTTGTGTTGTGTAATCCAGATCACCAGAATCACAAAACATCCAGAAGTAGAAATAACAGCAAGTTTTATTTATCCTAGATTAGGCATTCAAGCGTTAGGCAGCAAAGTTTAAGCTAAGTCTCCACATTTATCAGAGGACAGACTTAACACATGAAAAATTTCCTTAAAGATTGATATCTAGGACAGGTTGCTGAAGGTAACTTATTCAAATGTGCTCTTCTAAACAGAGTCAAAATAAAGCAAGTACTGTATTCTGAGCACAGTAGCACTACTTTTCAATTATTTAAAAAATACTAAATTATTAAAAAACTCAGTTGATATGTTATCCCCAAATTCATATCTCAGAATGCTATTTTTTTTTTTACTTGCCATCTCTTGGAAGCATCCAACAATCCCATTTTACTAAATGAAAAAGGAAAAAAATTATGAATCAAACCAGCAGTTTTGTGATGCTGATTTCTGTGCTGCATAAAATGATTTGAATTATCTGCAAAATTCTTTATCGAATTGATCTCATCAGCAAATGTTTAATGATTTGCCTAAACTGCAATTTTCATAGAAATTGACTATTTCCTGAAAAGTCTAGAAAGGCTTGGCTGAGAGACAGCTGCTTTTAAACAGCAGCATCCATCAGTACTCACCTAGCAGACCCCAGAGAATTTTAATTCTCACAAAGTCTGTTTCAAGATGAAATTTGAGCCTTGGCCTCCTGAATCCCAGGGACAGCCCAGACTAAGGGCCGCTGGACAGAATGGATCACAAACAAAAATATTTGAGAGGTCTCATTTCATCATGGGGATGAAGTAGACACCCTATTAAAATTAGGTGTTAAAAATTAAAATTTTCCAGTTAACCTTCATGAGATATTTTATGTTTGATACTCATCACCAATTCACTTTGTCAAAGTATATAAAAAAACCATTATAAAATAATAAAAATAATAATAATTTTAAAATATTTGGGAAGATTTATTTAATTTCAACTTGAAAGAAAAGCAGACCAAAAATATATAGCTAAAATACATTCATGAAATTAAATCTGCAGATACATATATACATATATATACATATTTATTTAGATATAAACTCCTGTTTTTATATGTTTACTCACAGGTATTTGATATATTTTTCATTTCTGCAGTGTCTAGTATAGTTAGACAAATTCAATTAAGAAGCTCATTCTTCTGGTATTTTAGGTAACCCTTCCAGAGATCTGCTGTTATACCCATGTGAGAGTTTGGGAGAGTGAGAGGAAGAGGTGGGAAATGATGAGACTGACTGCTTTGGAAGGATTCCCATTGGACTACACCATAAAGTAAATGGATCAAACACCATCTTTCTTAACTGAACTAAATAGTCCTTTCTCATGTGGGCAGTTTGCAGCCCTTCAATAAAGCATTATTCACTAATTTAATTGGGAGTTCTTCAGGAGTAAAATACTAAATATAAGGAAACTGGAGAAAAGATGATGAATAAGGGTGTTTAAATCAGGTCTGAGGAGTTGTCTCCACTGATGTTTTATCACACTCAGCTTAATGAAAGAGTTAAAGCAGCTGCTCTGAGAAATGGAATCACAAAACCATATCTGACCATTGTCTAAATGGCCAACACTGAAACTTGTATTGAAAGCATCTGAAATATGTCTGCTTGCCTCACACTGGTAACCGCTTGTGGTTTTTCTCCTAAGTGTTTTGAAAAGAAATGGCAATAATGATAGTTAGAATTATATAAATGCATGTGGTAGGTTTTGTGGCAAAGCCAAGGCTCTTTCTAGGCATTGAAAATTTCACTCCTAATATATAGTGATAAGAGTAAAGTTCAGATAAGCTACCAGCTATAGATAACAACAATGGATGTGCTACAGCCACTCGTGGCTGTGTTTTTTCCTGAGTGCATGTGATGAACATCTGTGATTTTTGTAAGAACATTCTTCAGCCCTATATCTTCTCTGCAATCTGTGTAGGGCTTTTTCCTCATTTGGAGGAGAGATAGGCAATTTTTTCTATCTTTTCTGGAATAAGCAGACACATTGGAGGTTCAAAATACTAGCCAATCTTGTTCATCACAGGAGGTAAGTACAAAATATTGGTGCTTTCTGTCTTCATAATCTTAGCATAGTCACATACCTCAAGTTCCAGACATTCATGAACTAAAACACTAGAATATCATAGGAGTACTTTCAGTGTTGTTTAACTTCTTACAGGTAATAAACCCCCCAAAATAACCATATGTTTTAAGGAGAGAAAAGGTACTTAGAATTTTCATGTTAAGACATGTACAGAAAGTCTTTAAAATCATGCTTAAACAAAATTGGCTCAATTCTTTTCAGATTATATAAGTAGGAAGAAAACACATAAGTAGGAAGATACACAACTATGCAAAACCAGGATACTTGTTTTTTGGATACTCAGAATTGGTCCAAGCTATAAACTTGGTAGAAACACAACCTTTCATTAAGAAATCAGCTTATCACATTAGTTTTATTCCTTCATATATGAAATAAAAAGTGATTTAGTATGTGTGGAAACTGTGAAAAAAACTCAAGTGAAAACTGTCACTTTTCAGAGCTTCAGTATATGACATAGTTTTAGTGAGAGAGGTAGAATCCTTATTCTTTTCTGTCAACTCCCAAATATTGGTAGAGAAATTAAACTTACTCTTTTCTGAGTCACGTTAGGATTGCTGGCTCTAAGAACTGGTAAGAAAAAGGTGTGGGGATGGAAAGCCTCCAGAATCAAATGTATGACATTGCAAAAGAAAGAGGACATCTCCAGTGAGAGAGTGACAGGATGTGCACCCTCTGTATTATGACAGATTTTTTGCATCCCCATGGGGCAAAATATCTCACTTCAGCTCCTGCCAGAGTAGTGTTCATGCCCCAGTCCCTATGCAAGATTTAGACAACAAACCACCATCTGTCTTGGAGCTTATGTGTAATACCACTTAGCCAGGATATTAGATTGCCATTCAGTTATTTGTTTGCAGATATATCTCCTCTCTAAATATATTTCTTTTTACAGTTTTCAGGAAAGGATAAAGGAACTCAAAATATCAAGCCTGTAATACTAATGAATTGTGCATGTGCCTACAACAAAGCTTTCATCCCAATGTGCTACAACAGCTCTTTTCTTTAATACTGGTTTTATTTTAGAAGTATCACTCTGAATATATTGTTGTCCCAAGAATTTTTTGGGAAAACACCTAATATGAGTTCTCTACTTTCAGAATTGTTATACTGATTATATACTGTTATTATATACTGTTATATATGTTATTACTGTTATAAACAAGGGACTTTGTGTTGTTCTAAAAGTGACTATCACAAGCCATCATCTTACTTTTGATGATAATATGATTGACAAAATGTATTGCTTTGCAGATTTAACAGAATATAGATCAGCCAAGGAATTCATACTTAAGACCTGGAGCTACTCTGAAAATATTAACTAATGTAGATAGTGGAACTGTCTGACAAGCAAATCCATTAAAAATGTAGTATTAATTTTTACTAAACTATTTCAAAATTTAGCCATTTAAACCAGCATTACAGACTTGTGAAGGACTTATTTATTATTTTGATTGTTTAATTTAATTTTGTTTTTAATTGAAAAACTATAGTGGTTAAATTAGTGCACATTCCATTTTAATAAATAAAAATAAAAGTAGGATTTATGCCCCTTCCTTCAAAAGCTTTCTCAAAGGCACTGTAATTGACAATTCACCTGTGAGATATTAAAGATCTGCAGGCCTATATAGGGAGTCTCCCATCTATGGTTTCAAAGGGAAAATTCTGTCTTGTTGTGTAGCTGCTATTATTCTATGTTCTGCAGAGGCTACTGCAGTTCTGGTGCTGCATAATCATATTTCTCTCCTCTCCTAACAGGGCTCTTTCACTCCTTATTATCTTGGCAAGACTGTCTCCTCATTGTTTCCTCCCTCCCCATGCTGTCTCTTTTCTTGAGGAGTTCCTTCATAGCTCCCAGAGTATTCTTTTCATTAAGGATGCTTTCAGGGAGCAAAGGCACAGCTCTGATCAAATCAAAGGCTCTGGAGTAATCAGGCAACCAGGGAATCCCTGGTGATTGTGGAAATGAAGTAAAGCACTTCCCCTGTGCTTGCAGAGGTAAAGCCACAAACAAAACCCTTGCTATGGACTATATATATGTTATATATATATATATATATGTTATAGCCTTTGTTATTAACTTATACAACCCTCAGTTTCCTAGGGAAAAAAAAAAGGTTATCTATTCAGGTGAGGCAGAAAATGCAGCATAATATGCAGACAAACTGGACAACCTCTGAAAAAAAAGGCAATGTTTGACAAAACAAAACCACAGTAAATATTCCCAATGTGACCAGGGACTGGCAGAGGGCTCTAGACATTGCAAGAAAATGGACAAATGCATAGAGGAATTAAAAATATTGGAGATATATAGAGTATAATATCTTCAGAGAACTATTTTGCTGTGCACGTAGGAAAAATAGGAGAAAAGATTCTGCCCCATAGAAGTGACAGTACAGAATCTTGACCACAAAAACAAAGGACTGAACTTGTTTCAAAAAAGGTGAGCTTGAAACTGCTCCCATGTGTCTATATTCAGAGAACAAAAACCTCAGAACAACATGATCAGAAATACCTTCAATATACTTCTGCCTACAATATACAAACTGCCTGTCATGATGGTGGTGCCACCACCTTTCTAATCTCTGGCAGGGCTTTGCTGAAATTCTGGACAAGATGCAGTGTTAAGCCACCACTCCTGGTCCTATCTCCACTGGATACAAAAACAGTTCCCTCCCTCTGAAAATCATCTCCTTCTAATTTGGCATGCTTATATTGAAGTAGATAGGATAGATAGATTAAAGCAATATACTAAACAGGAGTGGGTGAAGGACTATAATTATATCTTTTCCATATGTCAGCTATGCTAAAGAAAGAATTTTGCACATTAGAGAGCATAAAATAATTGCACACACAACTGTTAGCAACAATCAACATTTCTCTGTTCCTCTCTTAGCTATCACCGTTCTTCAGTGTAGCAAAAGTAAAGCTGAGATTTTGGTTGTCGTGAGAAAATGTCCTGGCAGCAACTGCTGTTGTTCCAGCAATTCTGTGTAAAATTACTGTTATTCCGTGTTACTGTAATTCTGTGTAAAAAGGTAGCCATGATCACTGTGACACCAAAAATTATACAAGAGAATATGTTTTGAGAAATGGTACATAGTCAGAAAAGAGGCCATCCAACTAATTTTAGAGCATTATGGAATACATAATTAAGAAGCTTTTCCATATGATAAAAGCTCATCATTCTGGCATTCAGCTGTTGGAATCATTGCTAGAATGTTACTTAACCCGCATTTTAGAACAGAATTTCACAGTAATAAGTACTTCCTCCTTCCTGAGTCTCCTTTCTGGATTTGAAAGAGGAATATTCAAAGCACAGATAATAGAATATAATAAAAGTGATTCCCTAGTTTTAAGAGGTCAATTTGCTTTGCAATGCATTGGAAATGATTAATAGAAAGAATAGCACAATGGGACATTTAGGACATTTGTCCATACAAGGCCATTTCCTTGATTGTTAGATACATAACTACTTTGTACTAATTTCTCTAGCAGATGTTGAAAGCCAATATTTAAAAAAGGAAGAAAAAGAATGAAATTGAAACAATTCTACAAAATTTTCTTCTGATTTAAGATTCTTCCATTCATTGTGTTTTCATACAATGAACCGTCCTACAACCACTATTTGATTAATGACAGTTTAGTCTCTCAGCACCTTACTCTGTGCAGGAATTTACAGGAATACTCATATCCTCCCTCCTGCTTCTGTGATTGTGCGATTAAATTGAAATTAAATTTTCCAAAGAGTCCAGCTTTGAAACCTGGTTCTGTACAGCATTTGGACAAGAATGGACTAATCCCCAAGACATAAGGTGTGGATTAAGGCTGCCTCTAAATCAAGAACAGCCTTAAAGATAGGCTCCAGAGAAAATTTATAGGTCATTCACAATGATTATTCTAGGGCTGCACAAAAGGTGTACTTCTTAGAGAGCAAGATGCATTCTCTCAGGAAAAAAGGGTCAGAAGAACAGCAGTGAATACTTGTGCTTGGATGCTTGGACCACTTATGGTGTTACGTAGGAATGTGCCCCCTGTTGACGGAGTGACAAAACTATCCTTTGTCTCCTAAAAGAGGAAAAAAGCTCAGAAGTTTCTCTCCTCAATTAGGTAAAAAAGACACCTCATAGGACCTGGGGGACCTCACCTAAATCTTAAGGATAGCCAATTGGACAGGAGCCAAAAAATCCTGCCTAAGTAATTTACTAGAAAAAGAACAAAGAAAGTAATTGCATTTGTGGGGTGTTTTACTGGAACCAAGAACCTCTTGTACCTGGCTTGGGGTTTCTCTGTAAAGAGTTGTGTTATTTTGCCTTTTGTTAAAACTTTTCCATTTCCAACACTACCACAGGAGCCATCCTGCTGATTTTATGCCTTCTAAGGTAGCTGAGCCATCTTGGGTGTGATATAAATCTCCAAGAGCTTATAAAACCTGGCTCGAGGAGACCATATATCAGTATTACATCACCAGGCTGCAGGTGACAACCTAAAAGTGTCCCATCTATCCATCAGTGATATCACGAACAAATTTGTTAATTGCAACCTAGAGAAAATTACATCCTTTCATGGCAGAACTAGGATACTGCCTGCCACAAGGCAGATTTTTTTTTGTAAGAAACCCCTTTCCAGCCTTTTACAAGAGCTAATTGGATCTGTCCTGACATGTCTCAGAAATCCATTAGGATCTCCACACCTCTTATGTCAAACTGAAGAGGGCACAATGCTGACATAATTGAGGTGACTCCAAAGTTGTTCTCCACATCTCTTTTTTTCTGATTATCCACATGACCTGAGACAAAACCATGAGAGACTGAATACTTATCCTCACAGAAATCCACTGTTCATTCCACCTTTAAAACTCCAACTCAGCCTCAATCTCAAAACAAACCTAGACCTGAAAAGACCATTCTCTACAGCTGAAGGAAAACAGGAGAGTGATTTCCTGGCCATCTACCCATTCACAATTAGGATGATTGACAGTAGTTTTTTTAAACCTGAAGCACAGATCTAATACATAACTCTGAATCGGTAACGGCATGCTTTAAACATGTTATTTATTTACATTTAATCCAAACATAATCACTAAGCACTCATGAAACTTCACACTAAGCAATAGTCCACTTGCTGAACCACAGTTCTATATTTGAATGTCATAATAAAATGTATCTTGAATATGTCACCCAATTTTCAACTTCCTGATGTATCTGAAATTCATCTTCAAAATCCTTATGTTTTTATCATACTTTAGTCTTTGAACCAGAGACTTGGTTACCCAGCACATGGAGAAGGCTGAGATACTCAATGACTTTTTTTTCTCAATCTTCACCAGCAAGTGCTCCAGCAAGTTGCAGAAGACAGAAGCAGGGACTGGGAGAATGAAGTAGTGGTCACTTACGATAAGATCGGGTTCAAAATGCATCCTCAGGTCCCCGGGGAACTTGCAGGTGAAGGGGATAAGCCACTAGAGAATATTTCAGAATATTTGAGAATTCATGCCTGTCCAGTGAAGTTCACACAGACAAAAAATGGGAAACTCCCCCATTTGTGGAGGAACTACAAGCCAGTCTTTCTTAACTCTGTCTCTAGACAGAGTGGGCCAGATCCCCCTGGAAATTTTTTTAAGGCACATGAAAATAGAGGTGGTTGGTGACAGATAAAATGGCTTCACTAGGGGTAAATCATGGCTGAAAATTTTGTGAGTCTTCTGTGACGGGCTTAGAGCTTTGGTGGATAAGACAACGACTGACATAATTTCCCTGGACTTGTGGAAAGCATTTGACAATATACAACACAACATTCTTGTTAACTGCAGGGATGGATTTGATGGATGGCCGCCCTGGAGTACTGTGTTCAGTTCTGGGGCATACAAACACTTGCCGGACATGGACCTGTTGGAGTGAGTCCAGAGGAGAGCCATGGAGGTGATCAGCAGACAAGGGGGGAAATCTTAAAACTGAAAGATGGTAGATTTAGATTAGATATGAAGAAGAAATTCTTTATTGTGAGGGTGGTGAGGCTCTGAAAGGTTGCCCAGAGAAGCTGTGGATTTCTCATCCCTGGAAGTGTTTAAGGCCAGGTTGGATGGGATTCTGAGCAACCTGTTCTAGTGGAAGGTGTTCTTGGCCTGTGTAGGTGGGTCAGAACTAGATGATTTTTAAGGTCCTTTCCAAACCAAACCATTCTATGGTTCCAATAATTTTATCATTTGGATGACAAGTAAAATTACTCAAAGAGGGAATCTCTATCAAATTTGTATTACTTTTGTCCTGCCTGTGACGCAAAGATTTTTAAATAAGCAATCTGAATCTTATTGTCTGATAATATTTCCATCTTCTGTGAGAACCAATCCTCATTCTGAACACTGTGCTCATAGGGAAATAGGTTATAGTGTCTGAATTTGCAAGAAAAGCAATTGTTTTCAGTCCAGCTACTGCAGTGTAACATCTGTTCTGAGAAAGCTGGTTATAATATACCCTAGAAAGCTGGTTATAATATACCCTGTCTTAGTCTTTTTAGAATCATAGTCATTATTTCTCAGTTTGATTGCCAAGGAGACAGAAGAAGGATAATGAATTAGCTATAGCTTTGAGATCAGCAGCTAGTGAGAATATTCACACTAGTATGATGGTCTTTCCCTGTGCTTGGTGCAGAAGTCAAAATGTATCTGACCTACATTAATAGCTTCACATTAGTTTGACTAAATGTGATCACAAAGAGAATCGTTCATACACTACATAAGTAATTGTTTTTAATGGGAATTATTTTTCATTGTGCTCTTCAATCTTCTGTCCTGTGTCCATAGCAATCTAATACTACTCTCTTTAAAACAGCTTTCAGAAATTACAACAGAACTAGTATTACAATAACATAACATGATATTATGTTATTATATTTATTATATATATAATATATATAAATAATGATATATAAAATTTAGATCATATGTATATACTAGCACTATAATAACATAACACATGATATCTTCTTGGACAATATGGTTGCTATTCATTATGATCCCATTTGTGTGTAGATTTATACCTGTCATAAATTTGTTTAGCAAGTTTGCTCTAATCTAAGCAAGTAAACACCCAGGTTTTTTTTTAAGCAACATCCTTTTCTTTGCCTGTGTACCACATACTTATCGGGCTTCTGATTTGAGGAATAACACAAAGCCTTCATAATAATTCATGTTAACTGGTAAGACAGTCTTCACTAAAAAACTTAGTATACACATTTCATTCAGTATTTTCTGCGGGTCAAATTTCATTATATCTTTACATTCAAGTCAAAAGAAACATTTTGTTACAGAATATTTTTCTGTTTCTGTCAAGAAGTATTTAAAGCATGTGTTTAAGGGATCATCATGATCTGTTAAACAGATCATCTGAAGAATCCATTTGGAGTCAATTGTTAGTCGAGCTGCCAGCTATCTCTGTTGTGGTTCTCTGAACAATGAGACTTCTCCCAAGGAGGGAAGAGTTGAAAGACAATTCATCAACTAACAGTTGCAGTACAATTGACATATTGAAATAAACTATATCCAGTTTAAATAATTTAGGTACTTAAGTATTACTGTATTATTTAGTTCCTGTGTTAAACTGTGTATTTATTTTCTTACCAAACCATTAAGATATTACTTTGATTTTATGGTTGCCACTACCTACATCTAATTATGAATTCCTTGCACCCTTCTGATAAGCACTGATTGATATCAGATTTTTAGGCAGTCATAAATACTTGGAAAATTTGAACTTAAATATTAAGCAACATTGTGTGACTCAGGAGTTTGAAAAGATAAGAGTACTTTTATGTCTTAACAAGTCTCTTGCTCTTTCTTTAGCTTACCTTTCAAAAATTTCTCACTCCACTTCAGGAATTGCACATTGATTTTATTTGCTCATTTATTTCTGATGAATTCCTATTTCCAGATTAAATTTTCTATTCCTTATTCTCATCTCAAAAATAAGTTTTGCTTGGTAAATTTAAGAAAACTCTTCAAATGTTACAGATAGAGAAAAGATAATGATTTTTTCTGTAAAATTAAACTGTGAAACTAGATTGCTTATCAAGGTTATTTCTTCAGTTACATAAATAAAATTAACTTCACTAACAGTTTTCTAGATAGCAATAAATTTTGGGAAATTAAATGAAATAGTAAAATGCAGTGAAATAAATAATTTTGCAGCATCTAAAGAACATCATGCTCACTAACTTGTAGAGTCATGACATTCTTTAATTAAGCCTCTGCTCTCTTCCTAAGACTTCCTAAGGAATAAAGAATGCTGTGAGGATAGACAAATAGGTGCAGAAACTCAGAGAAGATAAGTCATGCCTTTGCTAAAGTAAGCTTTTTTCCCTAGGCATGGCACAGACTCATACTAATAGACTGAGTTCTTTTGCTTTCTAAGAGCTTCTTTCCCCATTGACAAATCTGGGATTTTTTAAATTTTTTTTTTAGTGCTAGAGTTACTTAGTTCCAATAATTTTATTCCCAATTACAGGAGCTTTATGTTAAGGGCATTACTCAGCCGTTTGTATTTCCATCAGCGCCTCCTTCCTTAACAATCTGAGAGTTGTCCATGTGCAGAGGAGATAGAAAACCTCAGCTTCTCAACTCAATAACATAATTCCAAAGTTTTATTTATTTCAATAAATGTAAGCTGATCTGGCTAGAAAGGCAAGAGCACAAGAAACTCCCTAGCTTTGGCACACTGTTATTTAGCATTTGACGTATATTTTAACTCCAATAAAGAGAGCATAGAATTCTGGGGATATATCATTTGTTTTAACATCGAATTCAACATTGCTACAAATACATATATATCAGATAAAACAAGAATTTTGTTCCCTAACAGGAACTTGGTGACATAAAAGACCTTTAAGGGTGAACAATGCATTTTCTTTATGGAGATTAAAATATGTCTTGAAAATGATCCTACAAAAAACACAGTTATTCAATATTTGGATCATTTGTGTCAGATTGAGAGATAATCTGTATAAGGCTCATTGCTCTCCACTCCTTCCAGCTCTTACTGTTGAGAGCACTCACAGATTCCCAGAGAAGCAATATATATATTTGACTTTAGGACCCCTTGCTTCACAAGGCTGTTGTGTCAAATTAAAGACACTTGGCAAAGGAATTTACAGGGGTATTAACTGAAATACTGGCTGGCCTTTGACAAGATAAAATACAGTGAAGGACACATTTTAATTAAAATTCATCTACAGGAAGATGTCCTCAGGCAGAAAAAGCTGGTCTCCCCCTTGCCTCTCTGGTTCTGATGATAAACTGCTGAATCTTGTGTGTACAAAAGGTTACTGAGCTCCCATGTGTGTAACTGTGAAGGAATATTTTCCCAATATTTTCACTGACACACTGACACACCTTTTTTTTTTCTGAGTTTGTTCTCACTTTTAAAACCATTCTACTCAAATTTGTCCAGCGGACATGAAACCAATCAAAATTCGATCTTCTACCTGAATTAGCTGCTAGAGTGGGATGGTCAGGGATAAAAAAAACAAATGTTTTTGCCACGGTCTAAAGAGCAAATTTTTCTTCTCCATCACAGTACTGGCCTGAGAGAAAAGACTTATCTTCCCTTAACTATCCCCTCACCAAACCCTTCTGCTATATAGACTTGTACCCTTTAACACAGCCAATGTATAATATCGGAGCTCATTTCATAAATATGCATGGATTTCATCTTTGAGCAAGGGATATTGAAGCCCGTAACAGAATAGAAAGAGAGAGTATAAATAAAATTAAATATTAATAATGTATCAATTACACTATTAATTTGCACTATCAATAGGAAAATCTGCAAACAGAGATATTACACACTGTTATTTTAATGTATCCTATTTTTCATAATCTTTAATGGTTAAATCCTGGAAATTTTAGTTGATTATACAGTCAACTAAGAAGATGAAAGTTGAAAATATGAACTACCATTTAAGTTATCTACTAAATATGAACCATTAGCCAGATACTGTATCAGGCTTTTTTCCTTCTGAGGCATAGAGCAAGCAAAATCCCATAAATCCTCATACACGTATTGGCTATACATATAAAGCACCAAAAGTAATTTCGGTGAGAATTCCCCTGCTCAAAACCAAATGGAGTTTGATGTCTCAGGATCAAAAATCTGTTCTTTAAGTAGTCTTTTTCTTTCACTGAGATTATTTGAAAAGTAAAGTACTACGACTCAGGCCAGGAATGCAGATTTTATCTCACCATTCATGCTAAGTGGACAGCTTAAAACTCAGAAGATGCTTGGAGTATATAAACTGAGGCTCAGCACCCACAAAACAAATAAATTTATTTGACATTAAACTTGAAAAATATTTTAAACAATATGTTGGAATTCTAGGCACAGTAACTCCCTTGCCACATGAAAATTAAATCTGGGTTTAGGACACTACTGAGAACGCACAAGTATTTGCGAAAACTGTCTGCACTGAAGTGTGAAAAATCAATTAAAACTTGCAGCCACCTCTGGATATAAATATTTTCCATGAAATAAAATGTTGCTAAAAAGCTTATATTATAATTACACACTTTAAAAATAATCCATTTTATTAAAAAAAAGAAAAAAAGATAAATTGAAATTGAATGGAGAGATTGCACTTACATATTTAAATTGAATTAACTGGCCTTTAAATATCAAACCCATAAATACTAGTTTTTAACTCTTCTTTTCTGCTTTATATTTACATGTCTCTTAACTTACATAGCACATGTGCTTGGACCTGACCAGTCAACCTTAGATAAGTGAATACTCCATTTGATCTGCTGAGCCAAAAATCGGCGACTGCTGCTTCGTAACCTCTCGACAGCTGAACTACACCAGATTTGCTGTTTGCTCTGCAACTTCAGACATAAAGCCGCAGTGTGCCCTCACCACTCTTCCCCTTCATCCCTCCCTGTGTTTTGTGCTCTTAATACATCCTCCTTACAGTGGTTGTATCAGCTCTGCTGCTTCATGGACTCATCTCTTTCTGCTGCATTTGGAACCCTCTAGTGAGAGATAAGGAGTCTTAAGTGAATGAATCCCTCAGGAATTCTTCAGTTCAGTGGACCATCTTCTGGCAGAAAACAGTGATCTCAGAGATTCAGTAACAGGGTCAAGGGGCTAGCCAGCCATTCCAGTAAAGAACTGGGAGGACTGCACTAAGGATTCCAGTCAAGGTGAAGGAATGTTTGTTGCCAGTCATACTTTTAATAGGTAGAAAATTGTCAATTTGCAATTCCGAAAACTCTGGGAGAGTTTTAATTTTATTTTAACAGGAGAAAACTTACAATCCAAAATAACTTTCTTTTACAACAGTAATATCTAAATTACTCAGAGCAGTATTTTTATACTGACAAAGCCACTGAAAAGCCTAGCACTCTTCCCTCAAAGCAGATTACAACACAAAAACTAGTATTTCATTGGGTCAGACCAGAAGGTTTGGAAAGTTTATGTCTTGTAGGTGACCTTATGTATAGACTGTACTTACTACATTTATGGAAGTTTTAAAATAAGTTTCTCTTTCTAGTTTAATATAAAAATGCCATAAGATTGTGTTAAATTTATACAAACCTGTCAGAGACTGGGAACACTAGTCTATAGTGAACACCATACTGCTGAGCATTTTTTGCATCTGTTCTGTTGTGTTTTGCTTTTAAGCATGATGGATTTTAAGAAGTGCTAGTCAACTTATTGATGCTGTCATTACAGTGCCAGTTATGGCAGAAATCCCACCCAATAATGGTCCACAGAAAATGTTTGAAAAGGAAGTACAGGTAAGTTGTCAACTCACTAGTGAATCACACTCATGGTAAAAATGTCTTTAAACCTAAATTGTAAAAAAATATATTAAGATATTTTAATACACTTGAAAATATTGTTTTTTCCATCATTAGTATAACAATTATGGATAATAAAATATAATTAACTGACTGAATTAAAGCCAGAAAATTTGACGTAATATCCACTGGGAAAATTACTCACTTTGAATGGATGGTTTTCTTTTTTAAATCATTTATAAAGTGAATAAAATAAACAGAACACGTGGGAACATGCAGGCATGTGGATTAGTAGGGATGTTTCAACTTCAGTTCTGTAAACTATTGATTCAGTCTGATTACTTCCTTATTTGGCAACCCAAACTTAGAATGGCTTAACCTGACATCCCTGTACAAGTAAAATATTTTTTTACTATAAGCAGAGAAGAATATGTTATAATTTCAAGCAAGCAAGAGAAAGGTGAAGGTTGGCTGATGAATTGTAGCTGAGGTTATCCTGTCACTGCTCGAAAGCTCATACCAACTTAGCTCTAGCATTTCTGGATAGGTGACTCCCTTGCTTTAGATAGATTGACCTTTTCTTGAAATCTGTGTTCCAGTGAATCAGCTACTACTACATCCAAGGAGAGTATGCCAGACTGTGCTGAACCAGCTGTTCCTGCTCATCTCATGTCAGCCTTCGCCTGTTAACTTTTTTGCCACAGAGAGAAATATTTCTACCAAGGAAGAGAGAAATGAAAGGATGGAAGAGAATGTCACAAGTGAAAGAACTTCTGCTGGGACTTCATTCTCCACCCCTGCTTGGGACATTTCCTGCTCCTTCCTATCCTGACATGGTCCAGCTTCAGAACAGATAACCCCATTTATACAACAGACCCCAAACAAAAAAACCCAGGATAAAATCACAAGAGCTGGGATAAGAAACAGGCCATGAAGATGCAGGAGACAGCTGTGAGGTGTTGATGGTCTCCTTTACCAGAATCAACACTAGCAGGTGCAGTCATAAAGAGGGATTTTGATGGGTGATTTTGTTTTCCATACTCACCTTTTAGGAATGGCAACAGTCAAAGCAGTCAGGTATGCATGACAAGTTTTTGTGAGACAAAGCCTGGCACTAACAGCATCTGACAGGCTCTAACAGAGTCCTACAGAAAAACAGTTATAGGAACTTCTTGCCTTTAAAGTCAAAGGAAACAAAAATAAATCACAACACTCATCATATATTCTTGGACACAGAAATGCTTATTGACTATAGAACTCACATTGTCATTTCCTGTAGGATTTCATTTCCTTGTAGTTGCAACAGTTGATGCAATGAGTATATCTGGTGAGGCTGCTTGAGGCTGCTATGCAAGCCGATGAAATGTAATGGTTTCTAGGCTAGCATTTCCTATCTTAAACAAGCACATGCCAATGCTGTCTAATTTGAATTAGTAATCATATCCTACGCGTTACAAACCATCAGATCTCAGCTGCTATCAAGCTGTTCCATGTTGCCAGCTATCCTTGATACCAGATCATCTGATTGTTGCTTGGTGGTTGCTAAGACAGTCCTGAAAAATCTCATTCATGCAGTATAAGATCTGTTCAATGCTTTAGTTCACAAGCTACCTGTCTTCCCAAATGAGTTTCACAATTAATTTTTTGGTACATCAAAAAATTTCATCCTGCTTCAGTTTTTTAAGAAATTCCCCTTATTTCAGTGTTCATAAATAAGCAGGATCTGACTGTGACAAACTTCAGATAGAAATCCACCACTGTCATGGGCTGACCCAGGCCAGATGCCAGACACCCACAAAAGCTGCTCACTCAGTCCCTTCTGCAGTGGAACAGAAGAGAGAAAATTTAATGAAGGGTTCATGAGTTAAGGACCAGGACAGATCGCTCATCAAATACCATCAAAGGCAAAACAGCCTCAACTTTGAGATACAAAGTGAATTTATCACTAACAAAATCAGAGCAGGATAACGAAAAGTAAAATAAACCCTTACAAAGACGTTCCCCCTACCCTTCCCTCCTTCCAGCTCTACCTGCTACACCAGCAGTGCAAGGAGGGAGGGAAGGGGGGTTATGGTCAGTTCATCACCTGTGGCTTCTCCCTCTGCTCAGGGAGAGGAGCTGTTCCCCTGCTGCACCGTGGGGTCCCTCCCACAGGACACAGTTCTCTGTGACCCTCTCCAGCATGGCTCCAATCTCACGAGCAGCAGCTCCCTGTGACCTGCTGCACTGTGAGTCCATCCCACAGGCAAACAGTGCTCCCAAAACTGCTGCACATGGGTCCCTCTTCCACAGGGTGCAGTCCTCCAAGGACAGGCTGCTCCAGCATGGCAGCAGGGCCCCTCATGTTGTGTGTCCCACGGGTTTACAGCCTCGTCTCAGGCATCCTCCTGCTCCACTGTGGGGCTCCTCCATGGGCTGCAGATGGATCTCTGCATCCCCATGGACCTCCATGGGCTGCAGGGGCACAGCTGCTTCACCATGGTCTGCACCATGGTCTGCAGAGGAATCCTGGCTCCAGCATCTGCAGAACATCCTCCCCCTCCTTCTGCACTGACCTTCATGTCTGAAGGGTTGTTCTCACAAATCGCCTCACTCCACTCTTCTCAAGCTGCAATTATAGCTGTGCAACAACTTTTATTTGGATTTCTTTTTAAATATGTCATCACAGAGGCATTACCACCATTTCTAATTGGCCCAGCCTTGACCAATGGCCTGGTCATTTTTGGAGCCACTGGGGATTGTCTCTGCCAGATGTGGAGGCAGCTTCCAGCACCTTCTCACAGAAACCACCTCTGTGGTTCTCCTGCTCCCAAAAACCAGGCTGTGCAAAGCCAGTACAATCACTCAAACCTGAATTGAAGTTTTGCATACTGTCTGATTTTCTGTTCTTCAGCATTATAAGACAAGCATCCTCCTAATTCTAAAAGCATTTCTAATTAAATTATACCAAACCACACATAAATTATCAGAATCCATATTTCTCTGTACAGACCATAGTTTCCAATTCAGATAGAGATTTGGCTATGCAAAATCTAAAGTGTTATTTAGCTCACTGTAAGACCAAACACAACATTTCTGTCCTTACTTTATTCATGCTCTGCTGGACACTGGCATCAAAGTGATCAGGAACACAGGAAAGCCACTTCTTGTGCCAAAGCTCATCTGTTTTTAATACACCATTTATCTTATGATCACTCTCACACTGTCTGTTCTGCTTTAGCAAAACAGTAACAAGCCTATCAATTCATACCAACATTTTCCACTCTGAAAAACAACTACACGGAGTTAGATTTAATATTTTTCTTCCAAATTACACAATTATTAAAGGAAAACAAAAGCACATTGTTGCTGTTGGATTAGGGATGGGTGAATGAAGCAATATAGACTCCTATGTTCTCAGAAGGCAAATGTTGACATCACATTCTTTTTATAGACTCTTCCAACAAAGCTGGACCTGATTGGTCCTCAGTCAACACCCCTCACATCATTGGCTAATTAGGACCAACATCCTTCTTGTAAACATCTTACAAGTAAACAACTAGTTCAAACCACCAGCTGCAAAGATTAAAGATTATTTTAATTTTCTCGGAGTTTACTCAAAACTCCCTACAGCAATGCCTGGGAAAGTTTATCTGACTTTCTCTCTGACCAGACTGTCAGCAACCACAGCATATCTATAACATTTAAAAATTATAATTTTAGATATTCCTTTACAGATACTGGGAAGATTTTTTTGAGTGTTGTTTATCTGGTGTTGAGATATGCTAAAGTGAGAGAAAGGTCGTATTTACAAACACTTTTCCAAAGTACGCCTTTTCCAAAGCATGGCATGGACATCACAAAATCATGTATTTGTTTGACCGACATTATCAAAGAATTTCATTTCTAGGGGGAAAAAAAGCTCAGATACAGTGAGGTTTGGAGAGGAGGAGAAGTGACCCCTTCACTTGGCATGTCCCTTTCACCATGAAAGACAATTTTCATTTTCGCTGTCTTGCTTTACAGAGTCCCAATGTAAACCTTCTAAGAAATATTTCTAAAAGCAGATTTTTGATTTGTTTTCTTTTTTCTGTTTTTTTTTTTTTTTTCCATACCAGTGAATTTTGCTATTAAAGTTAGGTTTACCTTGTTTTGTTTTGGATTTTTTGTTTTTTTGTTTTTTTTTTTCAAATTTAATCACTGGTAGAGTAAAAAGCCTGATTTTTTAATATTATTTCCTTATACAATAGAATGGGCAGAAATCTACTCGTCTGTTGCTAATATTTAACAAAACTAAAATCTTGTGTGGCAGGGGCTGGTTAGAGGGTAGGAAATCACATCATTTTCCTGTGAAATTATGGTTTTATTAAAAACCTTTTTTATAAGAAATATAGCAATTCTGAAAAGAAGGTTCATTAAGTCTCTAGAGTTCTGAATGCATGACTCCAAAGAACAGAGGATATAAATGAAATGGCCTTTCCTGTGTTGTTGATGAACTTTGTGATTACTCAAATTCTTAGGAACCACAGTTCTACTCAGAAGTTCAATAAAAGATTGAAGTTACTATGCTTTATCTAAATGAAATTTTGGATTTTCCTGCAGTTTTCAAGTCAGAAACTCTACCTCACAATATGACAGCAACATGACAACGTTAAGGTATGGGTATCAAATTAAGATACATATTTATGGTTTTCAGTAAAACTAGACATCACACTCCTATGATGCTTCAATGTTCAATTATTTGAATTTTAATATTAACCTGCTTGTTTCCCCCCACATGAATTTTCTGGTTGCCTGTATGTGAGCTTGTGATCTGAGGTCAGACTGCCGTGGACCACATCTAATATCTATTACAAAATGTAATCAAAATATATGGAAATTGGTCAGAGAAGTATATCTTAAGCAAATTTTTAAGTAAATCTAGTGTTATCTGTTTCTCAGGTGAGTCAGTGAAAAAAAGCTCTTATGCTTTACAAGCAGAAGTTACATAACAAGGGATGATCCAGGGTATGATTCTGTCAAATGAAATTTCCTCAGTGGTACTATTTTCTGTAATTTTCTTCACACTTAAGAATTACAGCGCAAGGGTTTTATCCACTCTAGCTAACACACAAGTATTGTGGGCTTTGGTATTCCCTGCTTGGTCTACCTCTCAACTTGGAGAAGAGAAGGCTCCAGGGATTGTAAAACAGAGCTGGCAAGGGACTTTTTACAAGGACATGTAGTGATAGGACACGGGGGAATGGCTTTAAACTGAAAGAGAATGGTAGATTTAGATTATATATTGGAAAGAAATAGCATCTCAAAAGCCATCTGGATTATGCCTTAAATAATTTAAATTTTTGCATCTTTTTGCAGCTGTGATCCAAAAGCTTCCAGCAGAAGATGTACAAACCTATGCTACCACTCCAAACAAAAGCGTGTGCATGTCTTGACCTTTCAATTTCCTTGAGAGCCATACCCACTGGATATGATTATTAAAACAAAGAGAAGAAAAGCTTCACCACACTCTGGCATTTTCAAGGAAAAAAAAAGTCCAGCTAATGGAAAGTGCTTGACAATGTTTGCTTTTGTCTTTTCCCTTGCATGTTCAGCTGAACTTAATCTATTGTTTGCAATTAGACAAAAGGCAGGACAAATTACATGTTTGCCTACGCCTATTCAAAGAAAGGGAACAAAGGTTTCCGAATCAACCATGGAAAATGGAGTTATTTTTCTCACTCTTTACAAATATTTAAGTGTAGGCATTTGAACTGCAGAAATAACAAGCCTAGCTGAAACTGCCTTTTCCCAAGAAACCTGAAAAGGCTTAAAAAAACCCCAAATACTTCTTTTCACTTGTCATGCAAATATTTTCAAGAACAGTTCAATTTACAAGAAAAGAGTAATTTTAAGTAATGCAGTTTTGTGTTTAGGTTCTTTTGATGAAAGAATGAAGTAGCCAAATCCACAATTTTTTTTAATATGTAAAATATTTGTTTAATAACAATTTTGATGTACTCCTGGTCCTAAGAAATACCATACCCCAAAAATTCATATAACTCTAAATTAAATAAATTTTGTAATTTTACCAGAGAACTCTCACCAGTAGTTCAGCTGCCTTTTGTGTTTATAGCTGACTTTTTACTGTACAACCATATTACTTCTTGCATCATTTTTTATGTAATTTACTGAGTCCAAAGGATTTCACTGTACAACATGGAGCAGTGGGAATTAATAAATTTCTCCTAGGAGACATTAGCCATTTTTAAAAGGTGGTTTAATATATTTTCTACTGGAATAATTTCCACTGTTTTGGAAAAACAGGAGACTTTGGGAATGGGGTGGGTGGTAGCCTACAATATCATGATATATCACAATATACCAATATACCAATGAGGTCAATGACAAGTTTTGAAAAAAGTATACTTTGGTTAATTAAGTTTTTGTAAGTATAACCTGCTCCAAATTTGAGCACATCTGATACCTGTACTGGGTTTGAAATGGAGTTGTGGTGCTGCACTGTCTTTCTTAGCTCTACCACATTCATCACTGTCGCCCACCATTGTAGTTGTCTTCTTCTACTTGCATGCCATTTTAAGGGAAAATGAAAAATATTGTCATTTTTAGAATGAAGTAAAGGTTCTTCTTCCTTCGCAACTAAAAATCAGGTAGCTGCAGGCCAGAATTTCACTCTTACAGTTTTCTGTGGACTGCCTGAGCAGCAAGGCAGTCATGGTATTGAGACAAAAAGAAGTGGCAACTATCAGCTTTGAGCCCTAGAGACACCAAATTATGATGCATAAATAGGTCTACTCAATAGGGATTTGTTTTAATAATACAGGTGCACAGAGCTTGGAAATGGACTGGAAAAATCACTCTATTTTAAAATATGGTTGCTATGCTATAATTTTCTCATTTGCCACCAACTAGACAAAAAAAAAATCAATCACTCTGTTCATTGCATAATTATTTAATGATTAACCCTTCCATGTAGTCCCACAAAGTGCTATAGCAGCAGAAGTATACCGCTTACCTAGAGTGAGTGTTCAGTTTTATGTAGCCAAAGAGAAAATATTTATCTATTTAGAGCAACCTAGTACAGGAAAAGAAGTGTCAGACTTCTTCTGGAAAAATATTTCAAGATAAGCAAATGAGATCTTGGTCTAGAGAATGCCATGAATATCTGAAAGTACATAAACAATTTCAAAGGCATATGTGTCTGAGAGGAGTCAAGTTATTCCTGTGTTTTTGTAGGTGAATCCACAGCACATTACTATGTGCCTTTAGAGAAAGACTCTTTAGCCTTTCCTAGATTTTTCTGTCTCTATTCTGTCAGTTGATGTAAAAAGTTGTGCTACTAATAAAGTACACAATACATTTCCTTGATTAAAAAAATCCAGAAGAAATCTGGTACTAGGGCTTCTCCCCAAGAGTGCAATGGAAATGTGTTCTTTGGTGACTGACCAAAACAGCACAAGGGCAAATGGGTCCTTACAGTTTACATGTTCAGCATTGAATAAAAATTGTCTGTGCAAATAGTCTGAAATTACCAAGTTGCTTTTCCAAACTAGTTGGGGGGGTCTGGAATGGATTCTTTAAATTCTTTGTTTTGTAACACAAGCTGAATCTGTCACAGAAATATTGGACAAATGCTATGCTCTTGTGTATGCCTTAGGAGCTACTCATCCACTGCATTTTTAGATGAAAAATCTAAAACATTAGCAGAGGTTTATTCATCCTCAAAAATACTTGATCTTCTGTGATGCATAAGCTCCAAAAGTTAATGGTTACTTGCTGTGCATTCTTCATGAAGATTGAAAAGGTTAAATTGTCATAAAAATCCCTGCTTTATTCTGTTGGGCAGAAAAGATAGTCAAGCTCAGAGGGACTGTGTTACCTTCTCCTAGAAGCTGTCAGTACACTGACCTATCCTTTTGCCCTCCGCTAAAATAAAGGTCCAATGCTTTTTATAATTCTCTTTGTCAATGATAGCTAAATCTCTCCAAAATTTTGAAGTCAAAAAAAGGTTAATCTCCCAAAATGCCATTTTAGTTACAGCCCACTGTTTGTCTTTTGACAAAATCTTTTTAAGGAATTTTTTTCTTTTTGGTGACATGTCAGGTCCCATTTCTCAGATTTTTGTTTTCTAGTCACTTTTCAGTTAAAGTGAATCATGGTTGTAATCAAAATCTTTTTTGAAACTTTTCTCTACACAACAAGACAATTTATTTTATTTTTTCCTTTTTATAACTACAGCAAGAAGTAAAAGTGGCTAAATATTTTATCTCTATATAAAGGAGACAAACAGTAAGTTAAACTGACAAACAATAAGGAGTTAAAGTGATAGGAATACAGGAGCAAGAATCAGGGAATATTTGGTCAATCTTGTTTTTTTCCAATATGTGTGTTAGAAAAGAATCTATTTAGAATGAAGGAGAGAATAACTGTAAGCTTTCTCCATATCTATGTGATTTTACTAGAGGATCTTTTGCAATTATCTTCAGTTTTAACTGGAGTTCTAGGAGCACTTTGAAGGTTTGGACCACTGTTCTTCATATAAGGGACATAAGAAATTCTTCTAACCACCCTCTAGCTGCTACATAATGGCTTGCTTTATACAGAGAACATAACAAAAGGTATTCCTAAAGGTATGGAGGATGCAAGGATAAATTTTGGGAATGCTAATAACATCACATGTAAATGTTTTTTCCCAAATTATTATATTATAAAAATTGTATTTTGAAATACATTTTTACAATATAAATAATATATTTTCCAACAAATTTCATTTAGAATATGTGTATTGATATCTGCTTTAATAAACTATTGCACCCTAAGTTCATCTGACATAACCTCTGATGGGATGAAAAGAGATTTGCTTGTGAGTTTCTTTTAATTGGAAAGTGAAACATATTTCACCATCTTTACAGATGTCTGTAGGAACTGGATTACATTTTCTCAAGCATCTTCCAGAAACAGTAGCACAAACCTACAATCCTAGCTTTCTTCTGGATTAAGGTTAGGATAGTCAACAGCTTCAATAACTTCTGGGTTACAGTCCCACTTGATGCTTGCTAGCTATTATTTAATAAACCTCTCTAAGGGCAGTATTGGGCTTATGCTTTTAAAATTTGTATTCTTCTCTGTTTCTTTAATGAAATTCTGATGCACAACTGATTGAAGCTCCCACATCGGTGTTCCCCATGGACCTTCCTGTGTCTCAGAGAGTTAAGTACACAAATGAGAAGACCAAAATGCAACATGAATATTAATATCCTGGCAGTGTGTCTTTGAGCTGGCAGGGCTCTTTTACTTGGGCAGCTGCCAGATGTGATCATTTGAAATGCAAAACCACTTTATGAGAAAAGTATTAAATAAATCTAGAATCCACTGGAAAACCCAAAGCTACTGTTTCTTTATTACAAATATTCCTTTACTTTTAGCTACAGACTACTAGGATATCTTCTAGAAATGAAAAAGTAGATACTGATCAAAATTGAATAAAATGCTTCAAGTCAACATTGTAGAATAGGGGAGGGTGTTCACAAGCAGAAGCAGTGCCTTTGTTTCCTCTCTATGAGACATTGAACGTGTATTAAATCAATGTAACGGATGCCTGAGTATTAATATGTTTTTATTTATCTCTTCCTTCCCTTTCTAGGATGTTTTATTTTGGTAAAGAAAAAACAAGGCTCTGCAGGCTGGCAGTGTCTAACCCCAGATGTTTCCTGTGTATTTTCTAAGCTGAGCACCTCACATTACCAGTTGCTGTGACACATGTAATGTCATTAGATAGGGAATAAACAACTTCAAAACCATCTACAGAGCCCAACATCTAATTAGTCAAACAAGCAGGCTGGGAAATCAGAAACACCAGAGCCAGCTCTATCGTGCAGTGTGCTGTGAGAAAAACTTACGCCAACTGAATCTTTGCTCCAAGGTAGTACTGATATTATTTCAGGTACAACTAATCATGATCACATGGGACTCAAAAAATGATGGTCATGTAATTCTTGAGACAAAAAGCAGGACAATATTTTATATGCTATGGTTGTGTAGTAGAAAGGAAGGGGAGGAAAAAACCTAACTTCTTCAATGGTTAGTGAAATGGTAAAATTGGGTAAGTGGAGGATGCTAGGGCATGTTGGAGGGGAGACTAAAATATTCTTCTTGGAAAATTAATGTAAGATGATTGCAAAATATTCACCACAAATCCTCTTCTGACTGTGGTGGGGCTGGGAAAGAAGAATAGCTTTCACACAGCCCTTCAGCCCTGTCTATAAAACTTTCCTACATGCGTGCTCAACTTATGACTTTATAAATTACTCTGTATTCACCCACTGCAGAAAGTAGGGGAATAGGAAAGACAGAATCAGACCATTCTCTGAGATGCACTAGAAAACTGAGAGGAAATAAGCTAAACACATCATGGCAATTCCTGCCTGGAGAAAAAGGAAATTATATGATCCAGTCGCAAGTGTTTATACATGAGACTGTGTTTTCTAGAGGCTCCTGGAGATTTTCAAAACTGACCTAAAAGTCTTAAGCAAACTGATCTACTTTGAAGTTAGTTCTGCTTTGAGCAGGTGTCTGGGCTTGATGAATATCAGGAGTCTCTGATAACCTGAATTCTCCTGCAATTCTGTGATTTCCTACCCTGTTTCAGGGATGCTATATTCCTTGAACTTTTAGCCAGAACTGCATGTCAGAATAGGAATTCATATTTTGGAGGATGTTTTTCTGACACAGGCAATGAAATTACTGTTTTTAAAGGTGAACCAGTTCTTTATGTGCTTGCATATTTGATTTAATTTCCATAGGTAATATTTTCTGCATTGTCACTTTGTAACTAGAACTTTGCAAAGCATTTCTCAACCTGGTTGCTTTCTCAACCTGGGTACCTTTGCTTAGAATATTTTTAATAGAGTGAGTCAGAAACAATGTTTTTGATTGCTTCTGTTCCTTAGGGACTGAAGGAATATTTGGGCTTGTTATTTACATATCCTTTCTCCTGACATGCTGCCATCTCTAACTCTTCATTTAAAGAACCACTCAATATAAATAAAAACAGGGTGGGGGGAGATTGAAAGGGGAGGGTGAGAGAAAGGTCCCTAAACCATCAAATATAAGTGATAGCAATTACTGAAATATGGCTGAATTGCAAATTATTAAAAGATTTTTTTTAATGAACATGGAATTTTTTGTCTTACCAGATGTGCTGCAATGTTATTAGGGTGGGTTGATTTGTTTGGGTTTTTTTTTTCAAGGCTCCAAGGCAAAAATTATCTAGCATAGGAAAATGTATGCTTTGTCCTGATCTCTCAAGCCCTTGCACTGTTAAGAAATGCAGTCTAGATCATGCAAGGTCCTAGTAGTCTAGGTCTTGTTCTGTAGATATATGAAATTATAAATTCCTTCCTTTATGCTCAATTCCATTTATTCTAGACTGAAAATGTACATAAAGGGAAACAAGTTATTTGCTCTTAGAGTATATATAGAATCTTTATCTCTTTCCATCTCCAGTGAGAAAACAGCTGCAGAAGTGCACAAATATTGCTTCTCAAAAGTAAAGTAACATGCTACTCAGGAATTTTGTAGGAAACATTAAGTTAGTAACAACAAAATAAAGAAAATGACAACCGATTTCTGACTTTTGCTAGAAGATGGTGTGTAGAATTGATTTTTAATTTATTACTAAAGGAAAAGTATGTGAATATAATTGGTTTTGCCAAAATTCTACTGAGCATTTTCCCAGATGTAAGGGGGTTATCTAGAAATAGAAAATTCCTCTGATAACCACAGCTAAAATGGTATCTTGGCAGCTGAGCCAACCTCTTCAAAGGTTGTCTGAGGTATGTCTTGCTGGAAAATCAACAAGATCTATATACACATTATTGAGAGCAGCATGTTTAAAGAAGGAATACAGGTATTATAACATAAAGACTTCCTCTTACACAAATCAGAGCTGTCCATGGACTGAGAAACCACTACTGGGACAAAGAGTCATAAATATATGGTTGTACCTGGCAAATACCAAGCCTTAGCATCAAACTGACTCCTTTTCTAAAATGAATTCTACTGATCCTGGACTTATATGCTTTTTACTTCCTTTAGCAACTTTATTTATAGAATTTAATGTATACAGAAATTTGTGGGCAAAATATTTTTCTCCACACATTACAGACTCTTTGCTAGCAGATAGGTCTCTAAAGACATGCATTAACATCCTCCTCATTGTGTCACGTTATATTTGCACTGTTGCCCAGTACACACCATTTTCTTTAGCTCTTTGGAAAATGTTCTTTTTTTTTGTTTGCTTAGGTAATACTTATTTCCTGTTTTTTTTCCTAGCTGAACTGACCCAAAAAAACCCCAAATGACTTTTCAGCAATTCTAACTGCATAATTATGCTAGTTTAACTAGGCAGCTACCATACAATCCATGCATAGAATTTAAGGATGACAAAATTGCTTCAGTTAGAACTTTCAGTCTTTCCCAAATATTGGTGCAATGTAAAGCAAGGGCTTATTTCATTAGGGCCTGAACAATCTCTTGTGAGTCTAGTGATCAGAAATAAAACAAAACGATTAGATGACAACTGACTTACTGTACCAAGAAGACCAAAGACATTTTTGTGTCAAAGAACATAGACTACTTCACCACTTCCATATTTACATGGGTACCCTGTGTCTGCTTTATTTCTTCCTCACTTCACAACCTGTTGAAGACATTGCTATGAAATTACTCTTATTGATAAATGAAAAAGAGAGAGAAAACATTATCAAGCTGATCACTAGTGATAGCAGATGTTACATAATTTTGTTATGAAGCTATTTCCTGCTGCTAGAGGGTTTGAAATAACATTTACTTGTATAATTGTAATTGCATTTATTTTATTCCTCCTGGCCTAAATAAAAAGCAGAAATTAAACAATATTGAATATTTCATGGAGATAACTTGTTTAGAAAAAAATGAATTAAATGTTTTTTCTGATATTTGACATGTTATTACAAAATAACTGGTGGTAGAATCATATCCCGACAGCCAAAACTATACTAACTTCAAATATAAATTTTTTTCTCCTCATAAGAATACTAATCAGTAAATTATTTACTTCTTATTTACTTATCTTTTTAATACCTATGTATGTTAAATAATATAGGGGCCATAGCATCTTTTTAGCTGCTTTAAAGACATCTTCTTAAAACTATTCATTCAAATTATATCTATCTATTGAATTTAGTGATACAGCCTTTAGAGGTGAAAACTATGTGTATATGAGTATATGAGACATCTCTCTCCTATAGGAGATGTCTCAAGAGAGGTGTGTCCCTTCTCTCCCCCTTAAACTATCTGTGGAGCTTATCTATGTCTGTGATTAATAAATAATGAATTCTACCTGATATGTGGGAGTAATTTTTGTTAAATTATCTAATGGTTAATCTCTAAGAACACACAATGGGACTGTTGCCCCTGACCTGAGCTTTCTCCCTCTATTTGCATGCAACTGAAGGGGTTTGATGTCTCAATGAGCATGGGACTTAATAGTGGCGGAGGTCTGGGGGAGTGCATGAAACTTATCAAAAGATGTTTTCAGGGGATTGCAGGATGCGAGAAACTTCTTAGGTGATGCTAAGGAGAAGAGTCAAAGGTAAAGAAAGGAAGGGAACAAGGTGGCTGTGAGAGAACAAGTATGGAGGAAAAGCTGGCAACCCTGGCTGGCCAAGGGAAGCGAGAATGAGACACCACAAGCTGGCGGGTCCTGAGTGCCCACTGTTGGCAGCTCAGAGAAGCTGTGATTTAGGGACTTGCTAAGAAGAGGATTGAGCAGGTACAGGTAGCTATGCAACAGGGAGCTAGTTGCACTAATTATCTCCCATCCTGATAAACTGGAGAAGAAGAACAGTCTGTGCTGCTCATGTTGGGATGAGAGCTGTGCTAAAAAGACGTGCTTTAGTCTGTGCATTTGTCCACGTTAATACTGTGCGTGCCTCTACTAGGAGTATGTACAGTGAGCTGGACCTGGGAAAGGAGGAGCTCCATGGGTCCTGCATGTCCCCTGATTCAGCTGCCATGTGAACTAGAGAACTTCAGCACCGGGGCAGGCTTGCTCCCCAGCTGCTTGTGAATGCATGAGCATTACCAAACAGGTCATTCCACCCTGCTCTCTCTTTATTTGGGCAATGACTGGAAGGAATGTCCTGCCAGATCTTCATCCAGGGCCATATCTCTCTTCCTTATTCTTTGCCTGTAATTAACTTTTTCACATTTTAAAGTGATGGATCTATGTGTTCTTCTAAAGAGTTTCCAAAAACTCATGTGATGTGTGGAATGGAATTCATTACATGTATTCAATCAATTTTAAAAGCAGTAAATAAGCTTTGCCTCTGCAAAGAAAAAGTAGTGAAGGAAGAACTCTCTTCAATTCTCTGGTGATTTCCAGACCTTTCTGCTTTCCACAGAGCACTAGATTCACATTCTTCATTTGTCTGTACTATTAGTAAATCAGAGGGAAAAAAAGGACATTAAAAAAAAGAAGCTGCTATTCAGACACAATTATACACAAATTAAGACTCAAAAAGCTCTTATCAGTGATGTTGACTACAAAGCTTCATCTTGACCTCAATGCATTGCTCTTATTAAGTACCATCTTGAATGACAACAGAAACTTGAAATGTGAATCACACTTTAATCTGTGATTGCATCTGAATATATTTCATCCATTTCCCTGAATATTTATTTTAATCAGTCCCTGGCATGATGCACCATAGAGCAAAATAAAAGAAAAAGTTCCTGCAGCAAAATGTTATTGCTGCTTATTTTCTAATTTTTTTTCTCGTTCTGTACCTATCCCATACTTAGTACTCCTAATACTTGTCCTAGGCTTCTTATCGAAGAATGAGGTGTTTGTGCTCCACTACAATAGAAATATTAGCTTTTGAAATAAAAGCATTCTCTCGCACTGCAGTCCACAACCAACATGAATATAACATGAAAGCAATGGCATTGCAACTTCTGCTTTTGTTGCCAGTGGTGTAGATCCAGAACACCATTCTAAAATTCGGCTTTTAGATGATGACTTTTTGGAAACAGATAAATGATTGGTTCATGATAGGAAACAAAAGAAAAGTACAGAGAAACACAACAGATTGAGGGAGGGTGAGAAGTAGGAAAAGACAAGGGAAAAACAGAAAAAAAATAAGGAAAGGGAGAATATTAGAGAAAGGTAGTGGCAGATATTATTTACATTAGACAAATGAGAAAAATTCAAGCAAAATTCATAAAAAAATAAAAAATATAAAGGCTTAGAAATGTTAAAGATAAAAATGAAAATATTAATGAAATCAAAGGAAAATAATTAATTGATAAAAAAGATTTTTGAACACTTTTTTTCTATACATTTTTTACCTAGAGGAAAGGAGGGTAGGTAGAATAAGTCAAGAACACTAAAAGGACAAAAGGAAATATCTAGAGATACAACCAATGAAATGAAAGAAAAGGAGCAAAGGAGTAGAACATAATGCATCTTTTGCAGCAAATATTAACATTTTAAAATTTATTTTACTTTCTTTGCATTAACATTCATTATATTCTACGCTATTTTAGAAATCTCATCTTCAGCTATATCCTACAAGTCAGTAGGTATGAAATTCCAATTAAAATCTTAAGTAAACTTCTGAAAGCAAAACCATTGGTGCTAAATATTTCCCATGATAGAGCAGATGTTTCATTCTAGTTTCAAGTCAATAAGTAGCATTAATTTATTACGATAATGATATTTTTACTTTGAACTTTTTACTGATATTTGCATCAGATTTGAAATATTATTCAGAATACCTCAGTACATCATACAAGTATTAAGCATATACTTTTGACATACATCATAAAGATTGCATTTCACTCCTGTTTAAAATAGCTAGAAATGAGAAACCCTTGAGATACACAATATTTACTATCCAGGTTTGATTTTCATTGGGGTTTTCAATAGTACAATGGCCAAGACACATTATTAGTTGATGATTTTTTATATACATTAAAATTTGAGGGATCTTTTACATCAGTATTTTAAAAAAGACATCTCAGAAGGTCATATAAGAAACACCAATCATTCATAGATTAAATCTGACTGAATTCTCTCATTTCCATGAAATTAAGAGACAAAAAGGTTAAACTTAACTGCTTGCCAAGGTTTACTCCCACTGTATGTATTTAGTCAGCAGGACTGGAATGATGAGGGTTTCTATGATAGGGGCACTGACTCAGTGGACCAGTGTTGCCCCAGGTGGGGTAAGATCCACTCAGTCTGCATCCTGTTTACCATACTTGCAGACTTTCATCAGTGTTTCTGAAAAGGAGGCAGATAATAGTAGCAGAATATTGTGTGTCATATCTGTCATTTTAGTAAGACCCAGGTTTTTATAGGAAAATTCACTGCATGACAGTGTTAGATGTCTCCTGTCTTTGTCTAAATCATTTATGAACCAACAAAATATTTCTTTGCCTTCTAGAACTCTGCAAGAATTATGCAATTTCAGACTCAATTTCACATGAAAATAATGTTTTCCCTTTGTGCATTTTTTAAAAGAAAATTTGAAAATCCATACGTTAGGCGTTAAGGAGACTGTTTGTGATTTGTTTGCTAAAGAGCACAGTTGTCTGTGTCTGTGGGCTTTGCCATGAGATAAGCACAGCATGGAGCAACAGGATGGTGCTAACTCAGGGTCTGGGAGAGGCAAGATCTGGTTAGCTCATCCTAGTTAATGCATCCAGACAAAAACTCCCACTGGGACAAGCAGTGCAGGGAAGCAACTACTTATATGTGTATCACTGGTCAAAAATAAAGGAAAGCCAAGTTAACAACTGTGCTGAAATCTGCTCTGATGGGTAAAAAGGTAATTCTGGCAGGGGGAGATTGTGATGAGGACTTGCAGCCCATCAACTCAGGAAACCAACTCAAAAGAAGAAAAAGACTGAACGTGGGGCATAATTGGCATTAGAAGTGAGGGAATCATTCAAACAACAGAATAAGAGAGCTGTGTATCCAATGAGCCTTAATTCCTGTGTTTGCTAAGATGTATAAATGATGAAAAGCTTTGAACAGCCTCAGGAAATCCACAACAAAGAAGAAGAATGTGAAGAAGAAGTGGGATGCCTCTGGATCCATGGGTGGCGACATTCTTCTTCTTGATCGGTCTCTCTATCTCCCTTTTCTATTCCTTTCTATCTCTCTATCTACATTTATTGTTAAATAAAATCTGTATTGTTGACTTCTGCATATGGTCTCATTTGGACCTTAATTCAGGCAGAGGCTTCTCTCACTAATTAGTTCTTAACATTTGCCAAAACAGACAGCTGATTCCAACTTTCTCCCTCCTTTTCTTCCAAAAAATCTCAATAGTTTTTAGGCACATGAGCAGTTTCTGCAAAAATTTGCAAGGCTGAAATTGTGTTGTTTTAATTCCAGTGAAGAAATCTCATTGTTAAATGAAAGGAGAGAAAACTCAGTATTGACTTTGTTAAAAGGAATTTCAGATGTTTCACTCAGCTGTTAAATATTCCCATTCATTCTTATATATTGTCAGTGGATTTATACACCCTTAAACACTATCAGACAATTCCTGCAAACATTATAGCAGAGTGTCCTCCCTGCAGTGTTATGCTTAAAAGTACAGGAACAGAATTCTGACATTGTCTGCTTTCTAATATCCCTTGCAATCTAAACATTACTGTTCAGTGCCCCAAGGCTCTCTTTTTGCCTTGGCTCTTTCTGATTTTGTTGTATATAAGAAATGTCCAGAACAATCACAGATATGCTTCAGATATTCCCATCTATGTTTAAAATGTTTAGAAGGCTGGAGGCTAAAAATGCTCGTTATTTTGTTCCAACAGCTAAAGTGTTTGCAGGAGAAATAACACCTACAAAAGTATGTTGTTTTATTCTGAAAAATATTTAGAAATATCAACAAGAAAATGCTGCAACATTGCACTCAAGGGATGCAGGATCAAAACCTTGCACTTTTAAATGCTATCAGAGTTCACATTCAGTAAGATATAAAGGTCTGTAAAATTTCATTTTTGTAATTTTGCACGTTGCATAGGCAGAACCTGTACCCAGGTATTCTTATTTTCTATGCCCAAATTCCTTAATGGCTCACGACACGAAACTCAAGGCTTGAAAAGACTGTTAGCAGCCACCAGATCCAGGCACTTGCAACTGTGGTAAACAATTCAATAGGGACTGAACTCAAAAACATTCTCCAGAACATCTGCACTATTATCTTCTGTACAACAAATATGTGAGACACCTGTAAAATAGAGCACATTTAACCCTTCTATACAAAGGACCATATGTCTCAGGGTGTCAGCAAAAGAGTTGGAGAAAAGGAGGTTGCCAGTAATGCCTTGAATTGCTGAAGTGCAGTTTGTTATCCAAAAGTGAATGCAGTCACTTCCCTAATGATCTTCTCCCATCTGCCCAGAGGAAAATTGTTTCCTATTTCCTGACATGAAATATCTAGTAATTTTATTATCTTGGCTTGTAAATACGGGAGCAAATAGCACTAACCAGCGACTTAGAAATTCAGAAAACCATTTGTATGGAGAAACTGGACTGTCTTTTTCATCATTAATTTTGAACTTGAGATTTGATATAATCACTGCTAGAGTAAGAAAATTTCTTTCTGAGAGTGGGGTCTACTGCTTATGTGTACTGAACATAGTAAAAAAATACTTAGATTCAAACAATTGACTGCGATGTAAAGACCAATAAACTCAGGTAAAGAGTTGGGAAAGGAGAGGGAATCACAAATGGTATTGAAATCCTTTAATGTTGAATACCACTCCAGTGTCCATTACTAAAGCAGACCTTTGAAAAATTCAAGCACAGATATTTGTACTCAGCTTCCCACCTATGGGGAAGAAAAAACCAAAATAAACCTTCAGTGATAATTTCTGTGGCTTGTTTTCTGAAATACAATTTAAGTTCCGTCTTGAAAAATCACCTTTTAAAATTTGAAGATATAGATCTAGATTATTATCCTTTAGCAAACATAAGGTTATCAATGGATACATTGGGAAAAAATGGGAAAAACCTAACAACCAAATCAGAAAGAAAATTTATTTTCCCAGGACATATTTTTTATGATCAAAGAATATTTCCAATTTAAGAATTAATTATCCAGTTATGAAATACATAATCACCTAAATGGACACAGATGCCAATTTTTCTTCAGAACTAATGCTGATCTAAAAGGACAAAAGTGAAAGAAAAAAAGAGAGAATCTTTTGGGATGTACATATGGCAAGAAAATTTGCTAGCATAAGTCAGATTTTTCAATAATTAAGATGTTCTGTGAATAAGGAGAGAACTAAACCAAGCCTCCTATAAAAAAATATGCTTCTAAATTTGGTCTAAAAAATTTCTGACCTTTTACTCCATTTCAGAGGTATTTTTGCCTCCTTTCTTTATAATTCCTATTAATTTAGGAAATATTCCCTCAAGAGACACAATGGATCATAGCCTTCCTAATAAAAAGCTGTTTAGAGAAATATATAGTGGTTTCCAGTATGGTTGAGAACCAGTCTCATATGAGTAACCACAAAAAAAAAAAGTAGGAATTAAGAAACTGAAAATATGCTGTTTTAAAATTGTGCCTTGTGTCCCATGTCCATTACTTGAAATAATCAAACTAACAGAATTATAACTTCTTATTCTAGATTCTTGTCATGTTTAATAAAAGTCCTTTGAGAAGGTATTTAGCAAGAACTTCTCCTTGATTATCCGTACTCTTCAGAAGGCAAATTTCTCTTGTACGAAGGCGTGATAGCAGTGACAGCAGATAAACAAAATATGTCTGCAAGAGGTACTTTAGAACTTTTGTTGAGATGAATTTTGAATCTGAGTTTTCAAAAGCTGTTTACTGTACACTTCTCTACTTTTCATTAGAAATCCACATAAACAGGCATAACCCACTTTAGTGGTTATAATTGGTATATTTCACTGAACACATAAGAAACAAACAAGTTATAGCTTTTAGGGTGGACTGGGCCACCAAAATTTTTTAAGCAAAACCAATAGGATCATGCTTCCTTTAACCAGCATTTATATCTTAAGTATATGATTTGAATTAAATAATAACTCTATTTATTGGAAATGAGAGACATTTTTCCTGTCTCATAATTACATAATATTGTTTAACAGTGCACATGAACATTTAGATCTATTCATAGTGACGTTGCATCCACAATCAGGTTTATGGCACATCTATCTGTGAGCACAAATGGCTACAGTCAGGTGTCAAACTGAAATGTTTTCCAGGAGAAAAAGCCTTCCAAACCCTTTATACTTGCCATTATGGACTAGGTTTTGTCAGAAATTTTGTGAAATCATGTTGGCAAAATTCACCTTTACAAGATCCAAACAGTATTTCAAGCAAAATTCTGCCATGTGTTTTGGATAACCGTCTAAGCCTGGGGAATCAATGCTTTTGGCTTTCCTTATTCCTAGGTGTTCATCCAGTACATCTGGTTGCAGTACTCAGGTCCTGAAATTTCTTCTCTGAGAGTCTCCTTTGGATTCAGCTTGATTGATAGGTACTGGAGTCCTTTGTTGTAGGGTGACCTCCTTCTCAAACTATGGATGAGAGTCCTGGATCTACAGATCTCCACTCAAACACCTTCAGACCAAAACAAAATTTAAAATTTTCAAATATTTCCTAACTCTATTCTTATAGTTCTACTCCTGATTTATTCTCTAGAGCAAATTAAGGTTGTGTTTTGTTTTGTTTGGCTTTGTTTTGCTTGGCTTTGTTTTGCTTTGTTTTGTTTTTAATAACAATTGAATAATAAAATTAACAATTGTAGGCAGGAAAAGCTCTAATAATAGTTTTGCAATCTGCTTGCAACAGGGGAGATAAAGATTAAGAGTTTTGTCTTGAGTGGTGACAAAGAAGATAAAATGTCCAATTCATCTCTACAACTTAAAAGATGGGTGAACGCATCTGCAACATATTCTCAAAGAATTCTGGGGAGATTTGGTACTTTGTCTACATGGGCAAAAGTACATCTATGTCGACATATCACATGTTCTACTACATACCACATCTTCAACAGAATGTGCCACAATTTCCTTCTGTTTACTGGTAAACAACCAATACATCCACTCTCAAAAGTAGTCATTGTACCAGGGAAACCAGTGAACCTTGTGGCATGATATCTGCTGATAAATTATCATGGTGGTTCTCATTATTAACAATTGTAAAGTGTTCACCTAATGAAGGTATTTGTGAATGCTGGTTTATAACACAGATGTGTAATACCTGATACAGGAACAGTCACATTAGTTAAAAGCATAAAAGCAACATAATTAATGTAGCTAGCAAGAAAAATTAAAGCCTCATTTATTTCAGGGGAAGCTTTGTGCATGGCTGTATATAAACAAGGCAGCCAAGGTGACTGGAATGTCATTATTCAAATTCACGCTTCTTTGATAAAACTAACACAAAGTCATTTATTCTGCTCATTCATTTTATTCCCCATTTCTTCATATATTCTGTGTAGGGATGACAGCCCCAGCCAGCTCTTCTATGTTACTCTGTGTCTGGTGACTGTTAGCTTGTTTCAAATGCAAACTAAATTTTAAAAAATGCAGAAAAAAATTCAATAAATTGCTCTTTAAAATGCTGTCTTGAATTAGTAAGAAGAGATTTATGCCAGGTTTGTTTGGGTTTTTTTTCAGTGTAAGGTAAGAATAAAACCATCTAAAGTACTAGGGGATCTTGACTGCCCTATCTGGCTTTTTGTATCCAGTTTGTTTATAGTTTTCCTGACTTTGCTCAATAAGCTTACATATGTTAAAGTTTGTTTTCCTAGGTATGCCGTCTCTGGCAGTCCTCAAGTATGACCTATATTTCTGGACATTGACGTTAAATAACTTGCATTTAATAAGCTAGACAATGCAGTTCATACCTATTTTCCAGTTCTGCCATTTAAAATGGTAAAGAGCTCTGATTTAATGAACTAAAGTAAACTAAGTCAGCGCTATGCACACAAATTTTCAATACTGACATTTCAGAATCAATAGTACAGAGATGTCAACCACACTAAAAACTAGCAGCTGTGAAACAGCTTTCCATTAATTCTTATTGCAAAAGTTACTGAAATAAATTTCTGTGCATAAATATCTAAATGCATCCTTGGTCTTGATCTAGTATACACCTAGATCCGGATTGTGCCAGGTTTTCCTTGACTTTTAATTAAAACTGAAGTTTCTCCTTCACTCTCTCTAAAATGAAAAGAAAAAGAAATTATGTGGAATATGATAGTGGGTTATTTTCCTGAATAACCCTGTAATTATTCTCATGTAGTCATTTTCATTGAGAGCAGCAAAGATTATTTGTCTAATCAAGCTACAGTTGGAAAGAAAAAATTCTAAGAACATTCCATGCTTTGAAGAAAAATAATACAAAATGTAACAAACCTTCCCCAAAAATCAGAAGATTGTTCAAATGATATTTTACTCTGTTCCAGTTTCTATTCACTTTCCCAAAGCCTTCTGGACTGCCCTTCCACTGTGAGAAAGGAACCATCATTTATCACACCTGTTCCTTGCTTGCAGGATGCTATTAACCTCGCTGTCAGGCCCTGCCATCTCTTCTTGAGTAATTGTGAAGGACAGCTTTCCCATCACCAAAATATTACCAAAGAATATCACCTGTGTTAGTCTCACTTTTTCCTAGTTTTTCCTTACCAAGAACACAGTTGCATAACCGTTTTATGCCCATAGTTAATTCAAGCATGTTCTTTGAAAAATTGTCAGGTGTTTGGAAACTGTAAATGTTTCTTTTCTCTTCAGTATGTTGCATGTGTACTTAAAAAATCTAAGGGGAGTATTTGAGGGCAAAAAAAGAACATTCAAAGCTGAAATTTACACTGTAGGGACCTGTTCTGTTCAGAAAAATGTAAAGATTTCATCCAGGTGACATTCTACTCAGTTTAGTATGTATTTAAATAGAGCCTATTCACTTAAAGCTTCTCACCAAAGGCACAGCGAAAAGCACTTATTTGGATTTAAAAATAACTGAAGTTTCAGAATTTTCTGTGGACTCTTCACTCAAAGCCATCCTTCTCCTTGCACAGTGCTACCTGATAATCTCAAACCATCATCAGGGCAGCACTCATGGCTGGCTCTTCAGAACTCCTCACACTGTGAATTCCCCACGTTTCCCATGTGCTGCAGAAGTCTGGGGGCACCCAGGAAAAAGGGCAGCCTGCATCCCACCATGCCACACAGGGACTACTTTCTAGGTATGATCCCAGCACAGCATTAATGCCCATGATCAGGTGCTTAAAAAGAAGATCAGAGAATACAAACACTCTCCTCATGACATGACCCTCATTATGTGGTTCACATAAGTGTATACTCACCTACCTGTTTAGCTTACAATACATGCAGTCGTACAAGCACAATGCAACCAAAAACCCCACAGTCAAATGCATGGAGAGATTTTTGATTAAGCAAAAGAAAATTTTATTATCATCACAATAGGTAAGAATCTTTCCCGCTATTTCCTGGCCCAAATTTTTATTTTCGACCCCCAGATGCTCTGTTGCTTCACTTACAAACAGCAAAGGTCAGAAATAGGTATATACTGCAAAATAATCTTCACATTTTAATAACAGGCATGTACTTTTGCTCATAGTTTCCAGAGAAAGCAAATAAATCAGAAAGTGCCTATGAAAACTTTTAGCTCAAATATTACCAGGTTAAGCAAAACTGAGTTAATAAGAATGGAAAAAGATTTGAAATACTGCTAAAATTTACCTCTAAAAGTCAATTTCATGCAAACACAATATGAGCATCTATCAGCTTCACACTGGGAGGAGCTGTAATGGTGAGGGAATTACAGAGAAAAAAATAGGAAGATGGTTTTCAACAAAATACCTCATTTCTTAAGCATAAATTTTGTATAATACATGTGAGAAGGTTCTATTAATATCCTTGGACAAGAATGACAGGAGTGGAGCAGAGAATTTCATGTCTTATTGCTGTTTCATACCTAACAAGTTGTTCGCTGCTTTCTCTAATATGTATTCCTTGTCAAGCTGTGAAGGTGTTGATAAAATTATTCTCCATGTCTTTTTCCCATCCCCTCTCATAAAACATTGATGAAAACAGAAAAGGATCTGCACTGGAGGAAAGAAAATGACATACAAAACACCAGCTTAAGATGAAGTATTTTTGAAGCAAAAACCTCACTTTCCTATTAAAAAGTGAAATGATGAAAGGGCTTTCTTTTAAAGTATACCTACTCAACAGGAGTTCTAGCTGGCAGAATATTTGAAGCAGCAGTCTTTATCATTGACCACCTGAAAATTTTATGTATTATTAAAACAAAACAAAACAAAGAAGACAAAAAAATCACACAAGCAACAAAAAAAATCCCAAACAAACCCCAACCCCAAACAAAAAAAAACAACAACAACAATAACAAAATCTGGGACCACAAATGGCTCTTTGCTCACTATTCTTCTCTCCTACATATTCAAGTAACAAAAAATTTGGTAACAGCTCTGTACAAGTTGGCAAGGATTTTAGACATCATGTAATATATGTTAAAACAAAAGAATAAAACAAAAAGCTGGCTAAGCAGTGGAAAACTTGTTTAAAAAGAACCCAAATCCACCTTCCCAATGATAAAAGTGAAACCATGACACTATAATGAATTGGATAAGTTTGCCTCTGATTTATTGTTCCTTTCACAAATAGTCATTGCAATGTTTGCAACAAAAAAAATCATGGCATTTGATAAAATATTCATATTTCTGCTGGGTAGAGACACAACACACAGCAAAAATACAATCTACAGAGCAGAAGCAGAATCTTCCTCACTGCTTTCTCTTCTCATCATGGTTAAATGGCTTAGGAGAGTGTTTTTTATATAAAGTCCACCCCCAGAACCTTATGAAAGGTTTATCCTCAAATCATGCCCACAGTTTAATGAAATAAGTTTCCCTAGAAAGTTTTCAGTAAATGCTTTCAAGAAGTTCCTCGATGCCCCTAGCAAATATACATCAAATCCAGCTTCAAGTGTGAAAGCAGCAGCACAAGGACACCTGAACTGGAGAAGTGAGAAGAGGAAGAGATGCTGAAATCTGCTTCCAATCTATCTCCTGAGGAGAAAGCTGCAGGCAAGATGAAACAGCAACAAATGAAAGAGCTGGAGTTATAGAAATAGAGCTGTCTATGGAAATAGACAGATACTTTTGACATTTTATATTTTGTAACTCTTTCTTTGATAATTGTTCCATATTCTTCACCCTTGTAAGCTTGATTTAATCTTTCTTTTTTCAAAGTCTGTCTAGTATGAAGTATGATGCCTCTTGGTTTTTTTGGTTGTTTTTCCTCTCCAAAAGGTGTTTTGAGGTCAGGTAATACTGAATGCCACATAACAGGCAAAACAGATCTCTTCTCCAGCCAGTTTTTTCTGTTAAGCGTGAGCTGACAGCTTTCAAAAGAGGAAAACTAACATGTAGTCCTCTATGACTCAATTTCACCAATAAAAAATACTGAAAGAAATAGAAAATGCAACTTATTTAACATTTTACTGTATTTTTATAGGATGCAATATTCTCTCCCATTTTTTTCGTATTACTTCTTATGTGATTGTCTGAGCTGCATGACTCTAATAAAAATAACTATAAAAAATTTATAGATTTGGGTATCTGGTATACTAGATAGCTGAAATCTCACTTTATTTTTTAACCAGTTTAGTGAAACAGTTTGTTGATTTTCACCTGAAGCTTAAAAAAGAACAATAAAGTAATTGTTTTCATACATTTTTAAATTTCTAAAGAAATGGATGAAATTATAGCATGTCACATAAAGTAGTAAATACCTCTGGGGAAAAGTCTTAAAGCCTTTTCTGGCCTGTGGCCATTATTCAGTTATTTAGTGTGGTCATCAGGTACTGACAAATATGTCACCAATGACAACACTGAGCAAAAAGATTAAACACATGCAGACATTTCTTTCATCTATCTAAAAGGAGGTGTTGGAAATGAATGGAGTCACAGACAGTAGACTCAATCCAGCGGGATTGTAGTGGTGAAGATATTCTCTCATTAATGTTTCTCGTGAATGGTGCACATTTGGCACTATTGAAAAGGCATTCTGTTTGGATAAGAATCTAATAAATCACATTTCTCAGGAGGAGAAAAAATGTTTTGCATCTCTACATTAGGCAACCGGCAGCACCAAGTGTCTCATAAAGACACTATAGAATTAATATTCTGTAAACATGCAAGAAAATAGGGTCCTATTCACCAGTCACAAAAATGTGCCAAGAAGTGTAGTGTGATGCATTTTTGATACAGATTAAACATTTTAACAAGTTGAAAATTATCAGTTTAACCAAAGGTTAGAGCGGGGTGGTGATAGAACTGATTTGATTCTAGTCCAGCATAATTTAAATGCTGGCAGGGACAACAGAAGCAGTAAACGACAAGCTGGTCACTGCCAAGATATTTTGGACCTCTTTTTTAGAATATGAAATTGTTTGTTTCTGTGGTTTTTTCCTGCCCCCATGCAGTGTTTATACTATTACCAAAGCAGACAAGTGAGATATACATATTTGGTGAAAAGTCTGTGTTTTCACAGCATTTCATAAGAGTCCTACTGTTAATTATAAGTGAGTGATAGCTGAAGAGGTACCCACACAAAATACTCTCCCTGATCTCCTTCCCCTCAGTGGCCAGTCAGTCCTCTCTGTCTTTTATCATTCCTCTGGGGATGGATCATTAAGAACAGCTGAGTTCATCTCTCTGTCCTTTATCAAAGGATTTCTTGACAAGAAACTCAGCTTCTGCTATTTCAGTATGCATGTTATCATCTTGTAATGAGTTGACATATGGATTCACACCCAAGGTCAGTCATTCTGGCAAGCCACAGAGCTGCCACTGCATAGGCAATCCAGCTTTTAGTAGTAGAGAATGCAAAGTTGCTGTGGTCGAAATCCATTTATAATGTGTGAAGCAGCCTTTCAAATCAATGAGAGGCAGTGAGCTGTAAAGGAATTGCATCCTTAGAAATCTCCTTGCACTTTTGTTTTAATGCACAGCATCATTACAGATCTCATATCACATAAAATCTGAATTCTTTGAGAACAAATTAGGGCATTAAATTCTTTTAACTTCCACTGACACGGCTGTAACAATACATCATGTTCAGAATTGCTTGGAAGTCACAAACCCAAAGCTGAAAAAGAATTAACCCATCAAAATGACTTAATTTTTGTCATGGCTCTATATTATGCACAAATGAAAACCTGCTTGTCACAAATAGAATGAATTCTACCAGCAAGGAAATCCAATGGGATAACACCTATTTTTGTGTTCACAGATTCAAAGTATTAGATTTCCTGCAGCTGACAAGTGCAAATACTGTCTTTTCCTTTCAAATTCTATTTGAGTATTAAAAACTGTAGACATCATGTAGAATTTAATATGTTTCATCATGAGATTTTCCATTATTTCATCCTCTAGAACATGCCCATGCACCAGTGAAGGTGAAATCTCCAAGACATCAATGAAAACTTTATCAGATCTGCAAGGAACTGACAGGCTTCTCAGGAACCTGTGAATGCTCCTACTGCTGCTAAAGAAAACTGAGTGGATGGAAGGAATTTAAAATTTCAGCTACAAACACAAAAACAGCCACTGGCAAAAGGATTTCTAGCTACAAACAGTACAGCAAAAAATAATGATGCTCTAGTTCAAGTATCATTGCACATTCCCGGATGACCAGCTAGATGACTGCTAATTCCCATATCTCCTACCAAGAAGAGGAGGATTGTTGTTCCATCTGTTGGAAATAGAGAGGGGGAGGTTAGAGGGGAAGTCACTTCTGCCATTTCTTGAAAAAGAAATATAATCAATCTTACTGCAGCAACAGCAACATTGCAACAATGTGCTGATATGCAAACAGCCAAGCTCGGAGACTGCATTTCAGAGATTTTTTGGGTGGGCTAAAGGCAGATAATGAGCCTCATCTCTGCAAAAGTCTGTCCTACTGTTCCCCGGTGGGAATATAATACTGCTGGCATTGTTGAAATTGAGATGTTACTTTTTCCAAGGCCTAAGGCACAATCCCTTGGACTGTGGGGAGAAAAGATATGTGTGACTTGCAGGGAGGGGTTCGTGTTTAAAGACAGTGCTTTATGGAGATACCAAGAATTAAGTGTTTGTTAAAAATGTGGTAAAACTATGGCTCATTGGGCAGCAAGGCTATAAGTATGGTAGAAAGTTATGGCAAGTACTAGTAGCTGGCTAAATACCTGCTTGTTTTATTCACTGTTAGGAATCTGCAGTAGATTGTTGGCCATTGTGCAGGAGCTCCTGTGGCAAACACAGCTGCTCCTGCCACACTGTCTCTCAGGCAGTACAAGAACCCATCCAGTGTCCTGGTTCTTGGGTGTTTTCCAGTGGGAGATGCAAATGAGCTTCATCACAGTTATTGTCTTTTTCCCTTCACACACTATGAAGGGAACTGTTCCCTGCCATCCTTGGGGAAAGATGGTCCAGACACAAAAGGATTTCGTGAGAATAAGAAAATATTACAGTGTTCGTTTTACATCTCCCCTTTGGTCAGAGCCTGTTCAAAAGGGAATAAATCATGAATCAGGTGTTCTTGTTTTATGGAAGCCTCTCTAAACATTATTTTTTCCCCCACAGGAAATTTTTCTTTTAACTAATTTATTACTTAAACTTATAATTTACATTTTAAATTTCTTTAATTAGTAGTGCTCCATAAAAGTAGTAGAAAGGAAAGGAATTACTCTAAATAGTCTTTCATTTAAAGAAGAATTCAGTGGGTTAAGGCAGCCCCTGGAGACAATAAAACTAAATTATTCAAAAGACAATGTTCACCTGATTATAAATAAAAACATTTTTAAAATTTTGAAGGGTTTAGAAATTCAGGGGTAAGGTTATATTGCTGTTATGGTTGCAATCAATCATACAACTCAAAAAACTTCAGCAATATGAGAAAACAGCAGACAGAACTAAAAGCCTCCAGCTGTGAATAATAACACAAAATTTTTATATGTGAAAGCTTCAGATACATAAAAACGGTCAAAATTAATTCTACCAGAATTAAAAAACAAAAATGAAAACAAAAACCCTAGGCAAACTATGAGCAATATAATATTTTTTTAAAGTAGGATACACCATTCATGTAGAAATATACTGTTTCAATTTCTTCAGATCTCCTTTGTTTGGGAGAAAGAATGATAACTACTTTTCCTGCAAAGCTTATGAATACCTGTGAAGGCTGCTGGGGCACAAATAAGCAGGTCTGCCAAACTCTCAGCTACAGAGGAACCCGGCATGAAACAAAGAAAGTAAATACAGCCTGAGATTTACTTCTTCCATTCCTGTACCACTGGGATGAAATCTGAAGTAATGTGAGAACTTTGTGATATAACTTGAAAAAGATAACAAAGTTGCTTTCATAAATCACTTATTACTAATTAAAAAAAATTATTTAAACTTAATAGAAAGGCACAGAATCACAGAATAGCCATAATCCAATTATGCATCATCTAGTTCTAACCCCCCTGGCATGAGCAGGGACACTGTCCACTAGACCAAACTGCTTGGAATTCCATCCAGCCTAGCCTTGAACACTTCCAGATATGGGGAATTCACAACTACTCTGGAGAACCTGTTCCAGTTCCTGATCACCCTCACAGTAAAGACTTTCTCCCTTATATCTAATCTAAACCTACCTTCTTCCAGTTTAAGGCCATTCCTCTATCACTACATGCCCTTATAAATTGTCCCTCTCTAGCTTTCATGTAGGCTTCCTTTAGGTACTGGAAGTTGCTAGGAGAACCCTCTGGAGCATTCTCTTCTCCAGGCTGAACAACCCCAACTCTTCAGCCTGTCCTCATAGGAGAAGTGCTCCAGCCCTCTGATCATCTTCATGGCCTTCTCTGTATTCACTTCAACAGCTCCATATCCTCTTCATCTTGGGGGGCCCAGAGCTGGGCACAGCGCGCCAGCTGGGGTCTCACCAGAGCAGAGGGCCAGAATCACCTCCCTAAACATGCTGCCCACACTGCTTTTGATGCAGCCAGGATATGGTTGGTTTTCTGGACAGAAAGCACATAAATCTGCTCTCCTAAAGTCCATAGTAATGAGTTTGCTGTGTACCCTCCTTGCTGCCCTGTCACTTCGCATGAACTTATTCTCTTGTATCCAGCATCTCCAATTATTATCTATTTCATTACTTTCTATACTCTTTCCATTGCTGTACTTCTCACTTGGAGTAATCAAACCCCCATATGCTATGACTAAGGAATGTAAATATATCAGATGGTAAGGCATGGAAACATCTCACCTGTCCTTCAAAACAGCTGCTATCACACTGCGTGCACACTACATTAACTTAAACCTCTTACATGGTGTTCAGTGTTATTCCACTAGGTTCAGCTCAGGCTAGTTCAGAAATTTCAAAGGAGATAAACCAGAGAATCTACTGTGGAACAAGGAGCAGATCATGACCTTGTATGCAATAAAAGTGATTAAATTAAGGAACATGACTTCAGTGAGGGAGAGGGAGTTAAAGTGAGGAAGGGATACATATTAAAGTCACTATATTAATTTGCAGAAGTGTGATATAAGGAAAACTATCACACAAAGAAACTTCCTCAAGCAGAGAAACTGCTCAGCCATAGGAACATGAATTCTTCCTCAAGCTGCAAAAATTTTGGGAGACAAAGTACAGGAAACTGGGAGTGGCTGTGGCTTGACTGATTCTTGTTCAAATAAAATAGTAACAAGAACAAAAAATATTTTAATTTTCATCAACTATGTGACTGGATTTCAGTGGCAAAACTCCATCAACTCTAAATGCTATAGAATTTTGCTGTCTTAATTTCAAAATGAATGTAGTATTTAATTAGCTTTCTAGGAAAAAAAAAAGCAGAAGATTAAAGATAAATTTATTTTATCAAATTTTTGTAAATTTATGCAATATGTTGTGTAGCAGTTAAGCTAAAATCCAATTTACGAACCATATTCCAGCCAAAATATGTCCCTTAAGTGAAAGAATAATTGAGCTTGGAGGGTGTGTGAATTGTTGGAGAGATGTTCTTCTGTCAAACTGAAATATCATTCTTTTCTAAGTGCAAACTGAAACATTCCTCAAAATCCTTCAGTTTAGCATGGAAGAGAAGGAGCATGATGGGTCAATTTTTTCATGATTTTTAAGGGAGGTGAAATGAAAACTGTGACTTGTTTTCACTGCAGCACATGCCAATGTCTATCCTTGCACTGTGTGTTTGAATAATATCCTCCGAGGTGCTGTAGAATTTGAATATTCAAAGACCAAGTTTAAGGAAATATAGCAACTCAATTACCAGTTATACATGTAAAAGCATCCAACACATTCACTGAAGCTCTTTTGAGTTTTATGATGCACTCAAAGTTAGTCTCAGCCATTATAGAGCCAAAATAGCCCCCAACAACAAGGACCTGTATCTCTGGGGAGTGCCTGATACAACTAAACAATACTAACTTTATTTTGTAAATCTTTATGCTCAGTCCATCTCACCACATGTGTGACCATTAAACAGAAAAAAATAGAAATGTGAGCAGTGCCTTCCCTTTGGGCATAGCACTTCTTAGAACTCTGGGATAATGTATGGATCAGTAACCTACCACAGTTGAAATAATCATGCTGGACATTAATTTCTATTGAAGACAATAAAAAAAATTATACCAGTGTCTGTGAGGCCAAGATTCCACCTGTATTTGTCCAATGGAATATATTCACCTTTGACTCAAGGTTCTCTAAGCCTCTGTATAGATCAATATGTGTAAACACCTTCAGATCTCTTGACTGCCTTGTGGTACCTTTGCATGACATACTGGGTATTCATGCTTGATTTAATATGTGGAAAAGTTCTTCTTGAAACAAACAACATCTAGAAGAAAGAATTTGGCTCTAGCTTAAAAGCATTTAATTGCTATTTTAAAATTGTCGTTACCTCAGAAGAAATTCCATATCTATATTTACTGGAAAACACCAATAGCAGCAGGGTCTGTGAAACAATGTGAATTCTGAGGGGAATAAATAATAACCTACCGATGCAAAATCTAAAGAATCAACTTCTCTTGAAAAAAATCTCCATGAAATAATTGCAGGATTTTTTTTCAAATTATCTCACTCCCTTTCAGAAGTAGAGATCAGTAGGAATAAGCCTCCTAAATATTTCATAATTTCTACTAAGAAAGTGGAGAAATGTAATTTTGCCACAAAATGTAAAGCAGAAAAAAACTTCACAGGTTGAAATGTGCTCTTTTCTGTTTTTCAGCAACATATTCACTTTGAAATTGTAGTGAAGAAAAAACAATACATATTTCCTCACCATTCTAGCCTGCATTTTTCAAAGAAGGTTTTAAAGGCAATGATCAAGACAATGTACTTGATCCCTCATAAAAGAAGTGTAATGTATAACACCTCAAAATTACCATTACTGCTTTTCCCACAGCTGAGAATAGAATATCCACAGGTTCTAATTGCCTGCATTCACATGAAAAAAATAAGCCTTTTATATGCATTCATTCTACAGTAAATCCTGATTTCCTTACCCACCTTTTAATTCAGGCAGAACTCCTACAAAACACAAAAGTCAGGATAAAAGCTACACTCACCAGGGTTACTTAGTAATTTTTTATTTTGTGTTTTACTAAAATTCCTATTCTATTCTGAATCTTTTAAATTATTATTATTCTCTAAAATAGCTTCTAGTTTTTTTCTACTGTAAGAAAAGAGTTGAAGTTGAAAGTAGATTTTTGCAAAAGTAATTTTGAGAAGAGAGATAATAACTCCAGTTTGAGAAAACTTTCCATCATGTGTCCTCATTGTTTGTGTATCATTTTTTTGTTTCTGTGAAAGGTGGTATTAGCATTTTCAAACATTTTCTTTAGATTTGCCCTTTTCCCTTTGTTTTTATCTATCTCTCTATTTCTCATTTTCTCTTTTTTTTTATTTTTATTTGTTGGCCATTTCTTCAGTTGTCACTTAAAAATGTAATCCATTGCTGTTCAATTCCCCTGGGAAGATGCTATTAAGACTGTTCTTTAAAAAGAATCCAAATCTATCTATTTTAATAAAGGTAGCAAAATTGTAAAATGCAAGCCCTAGAAAGGTATTTGAATTGGTGACCTTCCAATAGGAACCCTGTAAGTTTTTGCAGCAAAAGAAGCTGCCTTTGAAAACAAGTCATCCAGAGAGATTTCTTTTGGAACAGGTTGCCTGGAGAGATTGTGGATGCCTCATCCCTGGAAACATTCAAGACCAGGTTGAATGGGGTCCTGAAAAACCTGATCTAGTGAAAGACATCCCTGCCTGTGTCAGGTGGGCTGGAACTAGGTGATCTTGAAGCTGCATCCAACCCAAAACTCTCTGTGGTTCTATGAGATGCATGGATCTTGTACAACTATTCCTTTATTCAGGTAACCCTTCACTTGCTAAATGTAGAATTTCTTTTCACATGTCTTATAGGTGTTTAATACTGGAATTGTAGAGAGCAGGACTTCTAGAGATGCGACTGTGGCTGATCAACTGTTGTACCACTATTATTTTTTTTTCAAAGTATTCACATTTTTCCCCTGAAGTCTCCATCTGATTATAAGGATATTTCAGATTTACTCCACAAGATGGGAAACGTGACAGATATTTTTCTTCTTAGGCACAAAAGATATGCAACTGAACACAAAGAGTGGGTCTTTAACATTCATAGGTGCTTTAATGTGACTTAAATTGCTGATATATGTAGAAAAAATGTTTCTAAACAAGACAAAGAACTGTGAATTCATACAAACAAAATTCCATCCTTTTAGTATAAGCATCCTGGATTCAGACTGAAAAATAAATACCACAAAGACTGTAATTCAGTTGAAAAACTAAAAACAAAGATCATTTGCAGAAATCTCTATAACTGGGGTTGTGACATTGCAAAAAATATTTCCTGAAAGTGATTCTCATGTGAAAAAAGTGTTCCTTAGAAATCTTCCAAAGTACTCAGTCACTGGAAAAATAATTTGTTGCATTTTAACTGACTTACATACAAACTTGAAGCTAGTCTGAGGTCACCTTTTTTTTTTTCATTTTGAGAGAAACTACTTCATCATATTCTTCTCCCGTTTTGGCAAAAGTCAAAAGGATTTATTGCAAAGACCTAAGCTAAGCAAAAAGGTGAGAGAGAATAATGACAGAGTATTTCTAAGAGTAACTAAAATAAAAAATTACTCCATTGTACTGTGAATAATACCTGAATATTACAGTAGATTCTGATCTTGCATTCTGACAGCCAAATTATATATATATATATATATAAATACATACAAATACATATAATATATTTGAAATACATATAAATACTTATATATATATATATACATATGCACACCTTCATGATCAGATGAAAAAGGATTAACTTTTCATATTATTCCTCTTTCCAGCTCAGTGGAAATGCAGGAACAGAAAAAAACGGGGAAAGCAGAAACAATGTTTTATCAGTGTGTCAAAAAATGTTCAACACACTTGTAAGGACCAACAGAAAAGTCAGATTGCAGCCACACACCTTTTACAGAGCCAACACAGGCAGTTCCCCAGCTTCCACAGCTATTTGCTCCCTACAGTACAGATGCCAGCAGCCACCTCTAGGTGATGAATTTCCACCATGATCACTGTACTGTATCACTTTCCAGATGATGAAGCATCTTAGCATTGAATGACTGTAGTAAATCAGCTTTACTCACAGTGCCCACAGAAGTCACCAGTTGCTTTTCAATATCACCTCCTCCTTTTCATACGGGCTATTCATGAACTGGAGTTGAGCAATAATGTGGCTGCTAGCACAAATCATGAAATGAAGATCATATCTTTGGGGATGAGCAATTTGTATAATAATGGGTTCCTCTGGACTATTTGAAAGTAAATCTTCACAACCAAAAATACTTTCTTACAATTCTAGTTATCTTTCATTGTACATAAATCACCCAAACATAAAATGTTAGGCAGAGGTGGGCTTATCAGCAGAATAGCATAACATGTACATCACCTTTAAGCATATGGTTATGCTGATTGGAGTCAGAGACATCTTTGGTAAAGAGCTGGGAGATAAATTATATTCCCAGCTCCAGAGGGTTTATGACTATGAAAACATTCATCCTCCCACAACTCTGAGTACTTTCAGCACATAAAAACATAACTCACAATGATATTAATATTCCATGAAATACAGAATTGTTATAGGAGAGTCATTTATGATGTGTGGGAAGGGAAGGAAGGGAAGGGAAGGGAAGGGAAGGGAAGGGAAGGGAAGGGAAGGGAAGGGAAGGGAAGGGAAGGGAAAAGGGAAAAGGGAAAAGGGGAAAAGGGAAAAGGGAAAAGGGAAAAGGGAAAAGAGGGGACAGGAGAAAGAAAAAAAAAATCAGGTTCAGCACAGGGAAAAGAATACAAAAAAAAAGGAAAAAAGCTCCAGTGCAATCTCAAGAAATCATAAACAGCAGAAAATTGTTCACAAAAGGAAATATAGATGAGAAAAAGAAAAGCGGGATGAATAAAGGCAGGATGAGGATAAAACAGAAATATTGAAGCATTACGTAGAGATGATGAGACTAGGCAAGAAGAGTCAATAAGATGCTGGGAAACCCAGAAAGTGTAGAGAGAGGAATAAGTTGCACTTTGAACCAATTACAAAAATTTCATGCAAGAGGATGGTACTATAGGTACCATCAGCTACTATAGGAATTTCATTTGACAGATGAGCTTTTAGGAGTGTTTTATATTGGGGGTTTCTCTTTTTTCCTTACTTAGTATATGTATTATATTTCTTTTGTCTTGTTAAAAAGATACATGAATGACTTTGAGATGAAACACATCTCGAGGAAATAGGTGTTCATATGTCATAGTTCACACGAAAGCTCTTTTCCTTTTAATACATTATTTTTCCTGCAGCACAGAACTGCTACCCTGGGACATACATTCAGAGAACTCTTGCTCTTCTTATGTATTTAAGGTCACTACATAAAGTGGCTTTAGCCTCAAGCCTTATGAATGATACTACTAGAAACACATTCAAACAGAGATAATGTCTGCCAATTGCTTAATTATATCCAAATCCAAATTTGGATTAAATCAAATCCAAAGCCCGCACATTCTTAGCTGGTGGGACCCTACCTCCTAGGCAAAGAACATCTTTCTATGCACCTTTAAATTTTCCCTGTAATTGAAGATCTGGTGCCCAGAACGCCTTATGTAGGAAAATGGTTTTCATGGTTGTTTTGAGAATTAACACTCACTACAGCAGTATTTTGTTAATGTTTACAAGATCAAAATGGTACTCTTGGTGGAAAATCTCTTTCACTACACAATGCTCACCTTTATTTCTTCTACTATTTGTTAATACTTTATTTTTGGTTTTGGTTTTGGTTCTTTTCCTTTTTTAATGAGAGGTATTTCTAAACCATGGACTAGGATGTAACATATAAAACGGAACTATTGGGTTGGATTAGTCATGTATGGATTTCCTGGCAGTGCAAATGACATGCAGGAAATAATAGTTGAATTAATTAGCATGCGTATAGCACTTTGTATCTTGGAAGAGCCATGGAAACATTAACTAATTAATTCTCACAACACCTCTGTGAGGAAAGGAAGCAATTATCCTGAACTCCACTTAACCCACAGAGAATGGTTAAAGTATTATTATGGCTGGAAAACATAAGCCTCAGTTTGGCACTGTGGTGGCTTATGTTTGAGATTTCTCAGTGATATTGTTCTTCAAAGCCAAGTCAGTGAGCTCAGCTTTTAGTCTCGCAGAGGAGAGGGTACAGTGTGACTGGGCCAGCCTGTACCATCATGCCCTCTCCTGCTTGGTGAGAAAAATAACCTGTTTCTGCAACCCATTTTGGGAAAAAACCCAGTACGTTTCAGTGAGACAAGCTAGTGTGTGACTTCAGAACTGAATTCTGCCCTCTTGTGTGTGTGTAAAATAAGCACCAGAATTTAAGTAACATCCTATTTACCTCCCAGACCGATTCTGTGAACATACTGTGCTGAGGTAAAGTGTGAAATGCAAATAGAGCAGCCTAAGTGTTCATACGACATACACAACATAGTGATTATTACAAGAAGTACTCCAATTTTTTTATTTATATATCTATATATCTATATATCTATATATCTGTTTAAAGTAGGTTTCAGGACTATATAAAATTTCTACTGGACCTTTCTCACTACTATCACTCCTATTCCTTTGCAATCCCACCTGTTATAGTCATGTAAAGGTTATCACGACATTTTTTCACAACATATTTTGGAGGACAGACCATTGGGCTCCATGCTGCCTTCAAAAATGTAGAAGTTCAAAACTGCAGAACAGGATCACTGTTTTCTAAACCTGTGCTGATATGGCTTGGAAACTACAAACACATCTCCAGTGGCTGTATTTTTCCTATCTGTAAAGCACAGAGGGTTCAACAGTTAGCTATTCTGTTGTTCTAATAAACTGGACAACTGAGTGTACTGCAATTTCCTATTCATAGAAAACAGTGAGAATAGATAAAGTAATCAAAAGGGATAAAAAGGTATGGTGTTCTGAACTTGTTTTGTTTCTGGATTTTTCTGAAAAGCAACAATCTATGTAGTGCTTTATCACAGGGTTGCAACAGCACTTCTCGTTCAGTTAAACTTCAAAATATTTTCTCTTGGAAAGAAGCACATAATCTGACAGATGTAATATCTACATGCAGATCTTTCTACGAGGTAAATAAAGTTCAGAAATCTAGTCAGATTTCACTCTAGATGAGAATGAAACAATTAGGTAATGCAGTTAATTAAGTATTACATATTTGTGAAACAAAATTGATTTTGTAGTGTACGTATACCAAGAGAGGTACTTAATAGTAATTAATCATCTATCATCTTTGCCAGGACTTCAATTGTCAACCACAATTATGCATAAATTCTTCTCATTAAGACAGATTTAATCATACAAATCCAACTTAACTTATAAGTATGACAGGGCCACCAGACAGTACAGTACAATAGAATGGTATCTGCAGCTCTGTGAATTCACTATTCCTGCAGTGACTGTGAGGTAAAACCATTTGTGCTCGGAAGTGCACTACACTTGTTGCTACTACTACTTTGATCTGGCTGGTAAAATACACAAAGTTGCATTCCCCACATAAGTAAGTAATCTAAAAGTTTTCTGCACAACACTGTATCTCTCCTGTAAGACTACATACTAAAGAGTAAAAGGCTATATGTATTCTTATATCCACATTAAAAAAAAAAATAAAATCTATGTCAAAGCACTGATTAGGATAAAGTTTATATTTTATAAAGAGATGAGTCAGCACAACTGCTGATAAATTTTGATAATTATAGGAAATATGTTTAAAAATCATACATAGTCCTTAGAAAATGTCCAATTAACTGGGAAAAAATTAACAGAAAGGTTCAGTAACTGCCATATCCCTCTTTCAAAATGTTTATTGAAGTTTTCAAATGAGGAGGAGTGTTGATATTTAATTGACTCTTTTAAGTAGAAAAAAAGTACTTTAAAATTTTATACAATTACTAGAACTTAGTAGTGTTCTGTTTAGTCAGACAGAAGCTCATATGCACCTAACAATTTGAGTAACTAATTTACTTATTTCCACTGCTGGCTTTGCTCTGGAGTTGCAGCTGCATTTCCACAACTGAACCAAAAGGTGGCACCAGGAATTTCTCGAAAATATAAATTTAACACATTCTGTGACTGTAAATTAGATTCCAGGTGATCAGTAGCCAAACTAACAGCTAAGTATAAGTAATAATAACTAAAAGAAGTATTTGGAGTATGAAGGAAGCATAGAAGGAAAAGAAAAAATTTAAACCCCTAACTAACAAGGGCTGTGAAGCTCAAAACCACATGGCATAAGAAAAGACAACCTGATCAGAGATGGACAGAACAGGCTTACAAGAACTGAATCGTGCCAGTAGCAACACAATAATATAGAAGCTGATGTGAATTAGAAAGGCAAATAAACATGGCATGCATTTCTGTGACGAAATTGCTCTTCCCTTCAGAAGATAAGGTCCCTATAATGTGACTCAGGCTTGACTTTAATATTTAAAGCACCATAAATAAAGTTTTTTTGGAAAATAAGTGAATATATGAACATTTGTTCTGTATGCAAAAATTTAAATTGTGCCAAATGTAAAGGAAAATCAGCGTCTGAAAGGACAGCACAGAAAATGTGAAATGCATCCAAAAGGTGACAAAGTGTACCTGTGGCCCAGGGAGGGATACACAGACATCAGTCATATGACATCCTGACCCACAAAGGCCTGCAATGTCTTTTGCAAAATTTATAAAGCATGACAGAAGGTGTTGCCATGCCAGGACACGTTAAAAAGCAAAAACCAGAGAGCGAGTATTTCTAAGAAAAGTGAAATAGTACTCAAAGGATTTTACTGCTGGATCCTATCTGGAGTTTTACCACTTAGTCAAGTACTAGACCACATTATAAAAACCAGATATTCCAAACCACACACACACACACACACACACACACACACACACAAACACACACACTCCCCCCCCAGTGGTTTTTAACATATCCTTTCTTCCTCTCCTCACTATGAAGATGAATTCCTGTAGGGAGACTATCACTCACTAGAGAAATATTCACCCAAAAGATAGCCAAAATATTGTTTCCAATATTATGCTTAAAAGTTTTAAAATAAATAACAAATGTGTGAAGGAAATTAATTAAGCATAATATATGAATTTAAAGTAACAATTAATCTCAAAATGCTTTACAAAACAGCAGATGACATATCAAAGAAAGTTTACTAGAAAACAAAGCCTTTCAAATGAGTGTAAGAATATTTTCTTAAATAGGCAAGGGGTTTTTTTAATATAAGCGTGTGATGGAAGATACAGATATTTAGACATTTTTTGAAACTCAAATACTTGAACTTAATCCAAAAATTCATGCTTATTTAAATCTGAAATAAAAATGATTTGCTCCTAAATTTTATCTAAACATAAAGCTATGTGACTATGCACATTTAGAGGGAACATAGTGCTATCCAATAACAGGCTTCATAAGAGCAAAAAAACAGATACAAAGAGCTAGGATTTTGCAAGCATACCAACTTTCATGGTTCTGATAATTGTAAATATCTAACTGAAACACTCTAACACTGTACCAATACTTATAGGGGTCCAGTAGACAAAACTGAATGACGGGGAGGAAAAAGAAATCACTTCAGCTTTTAAAATCATCTTATTAAGAAGAAAGTTAGTGACAGATGCTATTAACAACTGTCACAGACATAATATAGAGGTTTCCAGAAAATAATTAGAAATTATTATTCCATCACTTGAATATTTGCTTTGCATTAAAGAAATTTGAAAGGAATTTAGTAAAAAAAGATCTTTATCAACTTTTCCATTGTAAATGTGGTAAATTCAAAGGACCACTTTTACTCAAAAATTTGAAAAATCAATGGCAACAATGTAAATTCTGGAACTGAGGAAGAATCTGTCATAGTTAAATGAAACGAAACAAGTTGCAGTAGGAAAACAAGGTTGAGATCTACTACATTAAGAAATTAAAATTTTATTTTTTAAAAGCAATTGCAGTTTAAGAAAAGAAAATAATTTTTAGAATTTTCAAAAAACCCACCTTTGTCATTCAGAGAGGGTAAACCACTAAAATCAGTACAGAGTTTGAAAACTCTTTGGTATGTCATGCTTGAATAAATTTGTTAAGAGATTACATTAAATAAATAAAATTTATTAAAAAAATAGTTTCTGTTTCTCAGTCCTATTTTACAGACTCCAGAGGAAGAAAACCCAGAGCGCTGCTGTTCACTCACCCCTATGACTGTGCAAATAATTAATTTTTCAGTTCACTAACCTCTTGCTAGAGTAGGGGTAAGAGAAAAAAAAATCAGGAAGGTAAAAATATTCTTTCAAGGGAGATGGAGAAAAAATAACCTTTACTGGAATTTCTTTAAAAAATGGAAAGAAAGAAATCTTTTGAGGCATCTTTAGTCTGGATTTTGGCATATTTATAGACAGAAGTCTTGTTTGAAAGCAAAAAACTTATTTATTTTTTACTAAAACAGCAAAGGATGTATTTTAAAGCTTCTCTTTTCTTTCTATGGAAGGTCCTAAATTAGATCATAAAAAAGACTCTCTTCAGTCCGCTATCACAGAGTCAAGTCACTGAAGAATTTTAGTAAAATCATACCGGTATCATATGAACTTGGCACAAATTTCATGTAAAGGCATATAGGCAGCCCAAAACTTGAGCTAATCAAAATTTTGTCTCAATTTTAATTTTGTTTTTTTGAGGGGCTTTCTTTGTTTGTTTGTATGTTTGCATGGTTTTTTATCCTAGAAAATTGCTGCAAACTGGTTTCTGCTGATGAGAGTCTTCCACTTTTATCTAACAGGGAAAACCCTTTTACCTGTGCAAGGAACTACATTGCAGAAATTCCCCTTTCCTCTAGCTGAAACACCTTATCCACTCCTCTCAGGAAAAATTTGAGGTTTAAAAATATAAGAGACACATCTTCATGATGCAGCACCTGACCATTTGAGTCCTGCTCTTCCAGAATCCTAATGAGCTCTCAGTGCTGATTACCCACATGCTTTGAGATATTTTTTAAATCTTACTGTTTATGATAAACTATCATTTAAGGTGAATAGCTACCTAAAATTATTTCCAAATTTGTTGAATCTATGCCCACTGGTAGACATTGAGGAGGAAATCCACATCAATATGGATTTCACCATATGAGCTCAAGTGTAGTTTCAGCTCTCTTAAGTTATAACAGCAAAGGTCAGAACAGGACACCGCTCTTTTCTGGGCATGACAAATACTTTCTCCCATTCCAAAGAAACTGTGCAAATAGAATTTGTCACTTGAGACTGAACTGTTCTGAACTAAAAAATCTTCAGCTTTTCCTACCTTACTTTGCTTTTGAGAGGATGTTTGCTAAATTTTTGCTGTTAAGTTTTGCTTAAAGGGTTTAATCCCCAGAAATGAAGGAAGTTGTCTGAGTTGAACCAAATAGAGAGATAAAGTCATTGCTTGCTATCTCTAAGCAAAGTTATAGCAGGCCTGGTGAAATAGCCCAGGTGTGCATATAAAATCAGGTATAATGGCAAGCTAGACCACTCATAACATAGGAGGAAACCCCTGCACAGCACTTTGTCCCTAGTAGGAAGATTAATCTGAGCAACAAAAGCATAGGTTCAATTTGCCTTATTATTTGCCTTGTAGAAAATACTTCCATTAACAAGTCATCCATTCAGAACTGCAGAGTCCCACCAGCATGAACACATTAATTTAGGAAAAGAAATACAGAACTTAATTGCTTGAGAAATGCCACAGTAATGAAATGCTAGATTATTGAAAGTTCAGCCAAACTAGCCTAAGCAAATCTCAGCAGATGGTAAGGAAAGAAAGAAGTCATGCAAGGGCAAATTGGAAAATCTAAGATGCTAGAAGTTGGAAAAGATATCCATGATGGCAAAAGTCAAGCAACATGTAACCATACAAGATACACACACATGCACACACTCATATATATATGAGTGGATCAGTGCAAAACACAAATAGAATTGCCTCCATCCAAATACCTTCCGTGGCATGTTACATCAATATACAAAGCAATTTATCAGCTTGGGACTCAGTGCTCATCCATGCAGTTACAGTCTCTGCCCTGCAGCAGGACTAATTTTCTTGGCTTCCCTGCTATGTGGCACAGATAGACTGTTCCCATTGAAGGAAAAAAAAGCAAGGAAAAGCATTCCCTATTCCAAAAGACTGAAAGAATTTTAAGAATTTTTCTTTTTTGGTCTAAAAAATTTGTTTTCCATCTTTGTGTAAAAAATGAAAGTTTAAAATGTGGCAATCTTTGACATATACATAAGGATCGTTCTGTCTATTAGGGGAAGAGTGCTTTTTGCCTGTGCCTTTAGAATAATAGCCCAAAGAGTAAAAAGTTTTCATCAGACCTCTGGCCTGGAGTTCAGATTCTGCTGCAGCCTCAGACATATAAAAGGTTCACCCTTATCCTTAAGTCATTCCAACCCATCTTGCTGAAGCCTTTCTTCTGGATTCTGACTTTGCAGACTGCATCTCCATTAGCAACCAATGTGGTGCCATCGCAATGGATCCCCAGGGCAGCAGAGCTGGTGCAGGGTTCCTCATCACCTCGCTGCACATGATTCTAGGGACATGTACTGGTGAATAGCTCTGGTAAGGTCTTGTAAACAGAGCATTTATTAACAACCAGAGTGCATCAAGACAGCCTCTGTTGCTGGTTAGTTTTACTTGAAAGGAGTCTACTGTGAGACCATAAAACCAACCGGCAAGCATTGGGAGATTCCTTCAAAAGTGCTGGTCTGACCTGAACAAAAACACGAATATTGTCAGACTGCAGAGTATCCCCACAATGGGCCATGAACAATCTGGGAGTGCACAGGCTGGAAGGATGAAAATAAATGCAAAAGGCTCTGTCTCAGGAGAGCAGGGAATGAACATTTTGGTGTTCAGATGAAGCATTGAACTAAAGGGAGAAAAGGCAGTATGGCCTGGGTTAAAAAGGGCATTAAAGATCACCTCCTTCCTGCCCCCCTTCCATGGGCAGGGACACCTTTCACTACATCAGGTTGCTTTATATGTCAGTCATGTTAAAACATAAATTAATCACCCATTGGTCTATAGATTAGAAACTAGAGCTCTAACTGCTTCACACAGTACAATAAAAAAAATAAAAATCAGCAACTACTATCCCCAAACACACCATTAACTAGGCACCAGCAGGCCTAACAGAATAGTTATGTCCAGCTACAGTGTGGTCCTTTTGAGTGCAGCCCTCATTTATTGAAAAGGTATTGAAAAGTAATAGGAAAAAAACCAAAATACATCTCAGCTCATTTTTTTGCAATTACCACTGCTTTTGTGTTTAAAGTATGGGGAAAAAAAAAATAAACAGCAAAACAAAACAAACAAACAAAAAAACCCCAAAAAACAACAACAACAAAACCCAAAAAAAAAAAAAACAAAAAAAAACCACAAAAACAAAAAAAGGAAAACAGCACAAAAACCCCAAGAACAACAACAAAAACAACCCAAAAAACAAACAGACAAAAAAATTGCTTTGCTCTTCTACCTAGGGGTTTTTACTTGCCTGGTTATGTGAAGCAGGAGTGTGTTATTTTCTGCATGCTTCTAGATTAGGACACCATCATTTATGAGCTCAAAAAAAGAGCTAGAAATCTTTTGGAAAGTTGTGATTTTATGATTTAATTTTATACTTTCTGTTACACTTGGTGCACATTGATTATAATTATAGTTTACAGTTCATCAAAATAGCAGTGTTCCCATACATAAGAGAAGACAACATCTTTTCAGTCATACATAGATGCTAGATTCACAAATACTCACTTAACAGAGTTTTTACTGAACTTTATTTTTAAAGTTTTCTGAGTGCTTTAAAAATTTTTATCTACCTTAGCTCAAACAGGTAATTAGCAATTCTGTATTTTATCACTATTGCATGCAAAATTTAGGTCTGCTTACTTATATTTACATTAAGACAAATGTTTTCTCAAATTTGATTCCATTTTCTGAATTCACAGCATTTCATTGCATTTGAAAAGTGCATATCTGAAAGATAAAAAGTTCCTGAGTTTTCTACAGTTTTAGAAACAAGACAGTTCTTAAGAGTCAGGAAACAACCCAAAACAAAATGAAGTGAGATGACAGCACTGGCTTAAATCACTGTTGTTCAGAAACTTAGTTACATAAGGCAGGTACAGGTCTGCTGAGTTCACCAGAGCTACACGCCCTTGCACTGCTTTAGGATGCAGTTGGGATTATTAAACACACCTCACCCCTCCTCCTTCTTGGTACAGCATTTTGCCCTTGATACTTGAAAACAGACTTTTAGAAATGTTTTGCATTCTAATGTCTATTTAGCAACAGTTGATCTATTTTAACAAACTTTTCAAACACTGTTTCCGGATCTCTATTTTTATTTTTAATAAGGCTATGTAAAAACCAAGTATAAATAAAGCCCTAATACAATAGTACTACATAAACACATGTGTTTTGCTCAGAACAAGAACTCTGGAGAGATAATTAACTCAAATTGCAGGGGTTTTGTCCAAATGCTTGCAGTTACTGACAATTTCCCCACTTTTAACTACCTTATAATTATAAATGGTCTACATGCCAGATCACTTTGCCATTTTTCTATTGGCTAGCAAGAAATAAAAGCTCAAGCTGTAGTCTGCCTTCTTTATTTGTGCCTTTTTTAATCTATATTGTGTCATCTCCATGGTTGCTATTAAAATGAGAAGAAAGGATAAATCTAACCTTAAATTCCCTCCAATTGATATGTTGCTAATTTGTAAATCCCATTGAGGGTCACTGACAATGACGGTCACTAATAACTGCACTTGCATGCCTTAATAAAACATACCAATTCCTTTTACACAACAGCCATTATTTCCACATCTGAATACTCATTCATAATGACAGTGAGCCTTTTTTATAAGCTTTTCTTTTTTAAAATAGTTTTATTATTACATAACCATTGATGTAATTTGCAGGACATTATTTTTTTCTTTTCCATGTACCTAATCACCATTGTTATGCCAGTGGTATCCCTAGAACATGGCCTGAAGTGTTTGCTCATCGAATTTGATGGTCTGACAAAATAAGAGGAGTTTTTGTTGTTTTTTATTTTTATTGTTGTTGTTTGTTTGTTTGTTTGTGAAGCCTTTTTTAAATGTAAGAGATATATTTGTTCAAGTTAAGGTTGTGCAGTAGCTATCAGTCTGAAAGACAACAATATTATTCATCTTGTCAGCAAACTGAACTTCTTCCTTTTAGGTTTTGGATTTGTTGCAGGAAATGCTTCTGTTGGGTTGAATATAGCTTCTTGGTAGAAGTTTATTTCATCTGAGCAGAATCCTATGATTCATGTTGTTTTTACATGTGTAAAAGGTCTCTATTAACAAATGGACAGAAAAATGTATTTTATTTTTGAGGAAGTCATTAAGTTTCCCATGACAGCAACATGAGCATTAAATAGCTATCACTGACTATCAAAATAAAGAAAAGCCAAAACCATCTACTCTGGACACTGTTGCCCCTTCTCCTGTATTTTTCATTACAGTTGATATGTAAAAGCCCCAATGATCAAAACTTTCTATTTTCCCTTCTCTCAAGAAACAAAGAGGGTTATTCTAGAGAACAGATTGGTCTATGAATATAGGTTGATTCTAATAATGATGAACTGCCAGTATTCTGTATAAGCCACATATTCAAGTATGTAACACTCTTCGAGGACCAATTTTCCATTGCCTTGTGGTGTTGTCTCTTTTTAATGAGCACAGAGGGCCAAAGGAATCACTTTTACAACACTGTTCACACTTCAAGGGTCATGATCAGATGCCATATAGCCAGACTAATATCAAAATTGTTTTATAAAATGTCTTAAAATGAACCTTTTAAAAAGTTATGGTACAGTAATAGCAAATGGTTTTCTTCCGTCACAGAATTATTCAAATACAATGTTTTGAGAAAAAGAAACAAGACACATGAACACATATTTGAAAGACTCAAATTATAAATGTTTTGTGTTTTTCTATTGACACAAGCAATATCCATAAAGTTAATTTTTCTTTTACCTCATGGAACTGATTATATTGCAGCCAACCTCCAAATTTTATGCATCACTACACATTCCTAAACAAGCTTTTTGTATTTGTGCAATATAATTATAGTGCATAATAATGCAACATAGTTATTACAACAAGCAAACAACAAAAAAACCCCACCCCACTTCTATTTTGCATCCATGCAGACCTAAAGCCTGAATAACTAGTCTGGCATCTTTGATATGACAAAACTCTTGCTGACATTAATTGAGCTTGCACACCACTCTCCCTAAAGCAGCCTCATTTCCTTTAAATAGATTTCGGCTTTGTTTTTCTGGATTTTAAAAGTATTTTGGTCATTTTAAATTATACTATGTGTTTAATCACCTCTCAGCTGAGTAGTCACCACTCAGGCAAAGGTTCCATCAATATGAAAAAAGGTTACAAACTCTGACTGTAATTAATGGCCATAAAAATATATCCAAGCTATAAATCTGTAAATTATAGGTGCATAAAATTCAAGAACTATTTCTAACTCAGTCTAGTTGTATTTCAATACAAGGATTAAAAAAAAGGTTTAATCTTGTCATAAGATGTGTGATATTAATGAGATATTCTTTATTTATCCAAAGGATTGACTGTACCCTCCCATCATCTTCTGCACCCTCAGCCTACTTGCTGGTGGGGTGGAGTGAAAAGCAGAAAGGGCCTTGGCTTGTGCAAGCACTGCTTAACAATGTCTAAAAGACAGCAATTTGTGCTGTATTTTCAGCTCAAATCCAAAACAGAGCACCATGCAAGATACTGTGAAGAAAATTAACAAGCACATGGACTTATCCCATATGTATAGAAGCTATTTTTCTTTTATGCTATGTCATTTTCTAGGCTTGCTATTAAAATAATTTTAAAAACCCAAAACCAAAAACATCAAAAAAATCCCCCAAAACACCCCAAAAAACAAAACAAACAAACAAAAAGGAAAACAAAACCAAAACAAAACAAAAAAGAAGCCAAAACCTTAAAGTTATCTTGGATAATTAAAATATATACATATTATACATAATACACATACATACACATACTGAAAACTTCCTTAGAAACAATTATTGTAATTCAATGAGAAATGCCCACATTATGCTATTTACTTTTTCATAATATCCAGAAAAATCCATTTTTCCTAAGACTGAGACTCTGATGAGCTACATTGCTACTTGAAAGTTTATGGCTTGCACTGGTTATGGAATCTTTTGGTGGTAGTTGTATGTAGGGAAAATACTTAACTCTTGGCCTTGCTCCCATTTTCCTTCCCAGTGAAATCTATGGCACTATCAACCTCTAGAAGAAAAGTGGAAATCTAGAGGTCCTTCTCATACGCTTCTGAACATGAAAGAAAAAAACAAACAAAACAACAGGAATTTAAGGAGGTGAAATACTGACCTTAGTCAGTACAGCAACATTAATAGAATTAGTTTAGGAGTCCTATTAACTGCAGTGGATTCATTCCCTCCCTAAATTAGGACAGGAAATTATTAAAAGCAGAAACATTTTCCGACCAAAATGAGTGAAGGAAGGATAAATGTTAGGGGAGGAGTAACAAGACAACCTCCTAAAAGGTCAGCAGGAGCGATAACAGGAAGAGAACAAGTCAGTGAATGGTACGTTTGATTTTGTGTCAGAAGACATGGAAGGAGTGTTGTATAATTTTTTTTTCTATGACTGTAGGGAGAAAACCCTATGAGACGTGCATGATATTTTCTGTGACTGTAGGGAGAAAACCCACTGAGAAGTGCTGTATGATCTTTTCTATCACTGAAGGGAGAAAGCACAATGAGGAACATAAATGAAAAGAAGGAAAGAAAAGAGTTCCAGGATGCAAACTCACAAAAAATGCCAGGAGAGGGTGGTTTCCATCCTAAAACATGGACATGAATAAATATGAATCTCTTTAGATACATGTATGTGAACTCCCCATGTACATTCTATTATATTTAATAGATAACCTACTGTATATCATATATCATAAATACACACACATATCTATATAATTAGTAAATATACCCTGCCTCTTTGAGAAAGTAGCTTAGAATAGTAAATAGGTAAATTAGAGTTTGTTGTAGTAGATAGGATGGTGTAAGTCTTAAAGATGTTGTCAGTGAGTTTGAACTTCTTCTGGAATGTGACAAGAATATTTTAAATCCTTCAGAATACTCATACAATCAGTATTGTCATCAAAAAGCTCCACTTCTGTAGAAATACTTCCACAATATGGTACAAACTTTGGCCAATATGTCATTTTTCAGAACCAGTCCCTTGGTTCCCCTCCCCTTGTTTAGCCTTAATTGTGTTTTTAGGTTTCTTAGGTTTCTTTACCTTCTCCTCTTGGGAAAGGAAACAAAAAAAGTCCCCGAAACTGTGGTAGCTGATTCTGGCTGCAGTGAAACCTATTGAGAAAAGAACTGACCTGCTGCTGAACTCAGATAACAAGCAGCTTATGCCTTCCCCAGATAGCTCATGGCCTTTAGAGAAAGGAGACAGACAGAGGCAGTTGCAGTGGCAATTGCATTGGCTGTTCTTCTGTCTTCTCTTCATGAAATGAACACATAAACCAGCGCAAAATCCCGAGGCATTGGGAATATGCAGTATGGTAGTGAGATTTCAAAAAGCAATGAGGAAGACAATAAAATAAGTTTTTAACTCACCAATTTAATTATGCTGACCTCTTTCCTCCCACTTTTTTCCCATTGTGTACATTGTCAAAATTATTTCAAGTAAATGCACTCTACTGACATGGATATATCTAAACCTACTCTCATTTCTCATGAAAGAAGGAATGGAGATGTGTCTGTTAGTGGATGGGAAGGCAGTAGTCTCTGGGTCTTAAGTATAATGAGCAAATAGTCCTACCTTCCCAATGTATTTTCAGAAACATCTAAGCATGAAATAAAACTTTCCCCTATGTATCAAGGAGCTGCTGGAGTTTTGTAAAAAACACATCACACTAGTAACTGTCAGGTTAAATCTGATTTCTAGGTAGAAGAATTATCTATGATGTACTTCATCAAACAGAGATAGAACCCAGATTTCTTGTCTACATTACACTCTTTCTAAGATTTTAGGAAAACAAGTCAATGAAAGAGGGGTGTTAGTTGAATGGCAAAAACAAAATACATGACTGGGGTGTGCAAAAACTTCTCTGGACCTGAAGGGGCTGTGCAGAAAGACTGGCTTTGGGATAGAAAAAATACAAAAAAAAAATTGAACAGGTGTCTTAAGCACAAGCTCTGTGCTTTAGAAATAAATTATATATCTAAGGCCAAATATCAAACATTTTTAGCATTAATTCACAATAGGAACTGCAGAAGATTCAGTCATAAAAAGGAGGAACTAAAAGAATTCCTGAAAATTTTTGGGGTCATATATTTTTTATCTTGCAAAAACATTTTAAGAGGCAATAAAATGAGATTAAGTATTTTCTCTGCAGCTACCCAATTCAATTTTGTGGAAAATGTAGTAGAATTTTATATCAAATATTAGTGAAAAAAGCTCCAGTTCAAGAAATTCCCTGTGTTCTTTAGTTATGTTTTATCTAGTCAATTAAAAATTGGCCATTTACTTAGCATTCACCTTGAATTTATTTCAAAGTTCAGGTAGAGAGACACATATATTTTTTACAATAACTTTAAAAAATTCTGAGTTTGATAACATAAGTAGATAGAAAATTTAAGACTTCTTTTAAATAATGAGGCAGAGAACTTTTCTTATTACATATTGGGTAATCTTTGCTGCAGCTTAAGGAAAATGTGACCTCATTTTTATTTATGATATGAAAATCCCAGGTATATGATGTTTGAGGAGCAGAGACATTATTTAGAAGCTGAAGACTGGGTAAAAGTAAGTATGTAATAGTTAAATGGTTAATATAATGTATTAACACATTATATTAATGCATTTGGGAGTTAAAATGGTACTGAATTCATGATTTAAGACTGGTCTTATGATGAATAATGATATTTCTGTTAATAAATAGGATTTCAATGGTTCATTTTATTTATTTGGTGTACAGCGGTCTACAAAAAAATCTAATTTCAAATCAAAGGAGTTTAGTTTTTTAGGTTTGTGTTTATTCAAGCCCTTGTGTTTATTCAAGCTTGTCTTCTGAAACTGTAATTTAGAATACAAATACATTTGTGTTTAACTCTTTAAGCCTAACAGCCTTCTCCACTGTATTATGCTTGAGCCACAAGACAAGAGGTCCAACTGTCTGGTTCCAGCACCTGAATTAGAAGATGTCTGTTTAGCAGGAGCCTGCTGGAGCCTACTACTGGAACTAGAAAATGGTAGTGATCTAGTATTGCAAAAATAAGAAGCAAGGGGAGACACTGTAAAACTCCCAACTTTTAAAAATTTAAACTAGTATGGACACACATTTATATCCACTTGAACCTTCTCTTTCCAGAACTAAAGAAAGGAAGTTTGGGATCAAAAATCATGCAAACAGTACCTATAAGCTTATTCATTAAGCTGTAATCTGTGTTCCAGCTCGCTCTGTGTCACAGTGACCTGAGATGGAGTAAGCAGCAGAGATTCCATACTCCACTCTCTATTTGATATGAAACTTCCACAAAACACATTGAGATAAAAAGGTTCTACATTCCTCTCAAATACAGAGATATAGACTGGGAGCACAGCTAAGGCCAAGTAATATTTTAGCATGAGACAGAGCTAGAGCAGAGGTTTTTCCTTCAGCTGTAAAAAAGATGTGAAGGAAGAGAAGCAGTTAATGGGAGACCATGAACCATTTGTTGGTTCAGCTGAAGAAAGCAGACAGATAGATAACTTGTCTCTAGAGCTTGTACCTGTCTAAATTTTCTAATTTTTTTAGCCATTCTAACCAAGGAAGGAAGAAGAACCATGCCATAAGGAAAAACCCATTTGTTTTGAATTAATGAATTTTTCATCATTAAAATGTGCTAATCACCAAATAACCAGGGACATTATTTAAATAATTATTATAGAATTATGAAACAGAGGTTATTGAAAATGAACATTTAGCTGCTAAAATTAATTCTACAGCATTTATGTTTCTTGCATTAATAAAATGTACTTCTTGCACTTGGTTTTCAATATGCATATACAGATATGGAGTGAGGCCATTCATGGTTTCTTTATACTCAATTAAGTACATGCTAAGAAAGAAGAGATGTCACTCTGCCTTTAAAAATGGTAGCAAACAAAGAGGAGTTTAGAGGAATTTTTAAAAAAATGTTTCAGTCACAATTTTATGCACATCTGATACATAGCACAGAATTGAAACATTTTGCCTACAAAACTAAAGGCATTAATCAATACAACCTGCCCAGGTTTCCCATTTCAGAGGCTTTCTCACAGGATGGAAGCTGACATATAGTCAGTAGATATTTATTCTAATGTTACCACCTAGATGTCTAAGGAACTTTTAGGCTGGATGAGGAACTAAGTTCTCAAACAAAAGATGGCAATGCAACCACATTTTTCTGAAACAAAAATAGCCAGACATACCTTTTTCCTTAAAAATAAGGAAAATTTAAGATACTGACAGAGTGCCTCTGAATTATAAAACAACAATACTACAGATGTATTAAGTCTGAGACTGTACTTACCAGACTAAAGGAAAAAGACTTCTGACCATAAGGAATCTACCATCTCTAGCAGAGACATTGGGCAGAGACTTAACAAGAGATAAAAACCCTTTAAAAAGAATGCTGCTCGCATTTTAGATAGACACTAAAATAGTTCATGTAAGGAATTTAATTGGTGGGAAAAATGACAAAATATAGTTACAACTTAATTTTTGGGGTATTTTCCAACTTACAGACCAACTTTTGCTTCAGCACAATTTCAATGTATTTTCCAAAGAAATATACATGACCTTTTCACAAAAATCTAGGTCTCCCAAACCATACCAACAACAGTGAGTTACATTTTATATTTTAAGAGAGTTCAATTTTGCCTGGATTGCTGGTAAGAGTTACTGAATATAAATATACCTTTCTTCATTATATATATTACATCTTTTTTTTTTTTTTTCTTAATAATTTTAGACCACTGATTGCAAGCTTTAATGTATAAATTATCTTTCTGTGCAGGGAACTTAGCCAGCTTCAACTGCAAAATAAAGGAAATGCAGACTTAGGTCTGAGCTAATGTTAAGCTACAGTTGTCACTATATATGTCCTACATAAATGCCATCTATTTCACTTCCCTCCCTAAGCTCTTAAGAGGTAGTATTGTAAGTATATTTGTCATTTATAGAAACACCTGCTAGAATTTTTACTCCCTTGTGGACATTATGCTCAGTTAGCCATAGAAAACTTGGTTTCAATATTGAAATATTAAATACTCTGTTTTACTGTTTGACACTAATAGAATAATTTATCTAGAAATGAAGGAGCTGGTTAAGACAGATACTGAAAACACTGGATAATGAGTCACACACCAGACATACATTAGGAGTTACTTATTCCAGTTTCTTTTCAAGATGACGATTTTTAGATTTCTAGTGATTCAGTGTGTAGGCTTACCAGCAATGTAACTCAAGACCAGGTATCTTCCCTCAATTAAAAAATGCCTATTTTTTATCTACACTATAAATGCAACTAAGAAGTGTATTTGCATATATATATATTTTATATATATATATATATATATATATATATATATATATAAGAACTATTATTAAGCTGCACACCCATTATTGTAATCTGTATGGGTTTCTTTAGCTTTTTTCTACTTTTATTGTATAGGAGTGGCACTGAACTCACTCATCTGCAGTAGATGAAGGTTGGCTATGGAAACATCTCACAACTTATGCATTTGACCTTCTATCAAAGGACTTCTAAAGAAATAACCATGAAATCATTCACAATATGTTTTAATATTTAGTCGTTGATAAACAGACAGAGGTGAACTCTCCACATATTCTCAATTTCCAGCATGTTTCAACTACATTGCTATCAAAAAGATACATGATCTATAAAGAAAATAACAAGAATAGGACAAGAGAGAACAAACTGAAATATACTAATAAAATCTTCTAGCAATCCCTCAAAGATTCATAATAGTACTTCCTTTTCTACAGACATATGCATATGTCTTTTTTCTCATTTCTAAACATTTTCTGAAATCAAAGGATCTATAATTTTTCAAAACATATTGGGGCTTTTCAGTAAAACTTGGGCAGCACATAAAGGAAACAACCAAAACAGCAGAAAAGAAATATCCTTTACTGAGCTAATTACTATGTTTTATACAACCAAATGAGGTCTGAAATTTTCTAATTACATAGTGAATATATGAATATTTCTTCTGGCATATGGGATTTAAGGAGTGTGTTTGAGAAGATATGAAGGGAAATGAGGACCTTGAGAGATCAAGGATGAAACTATTTTGATTCCATTACAATAATTTCTCAGCTGATGTCTGATTAAAATAAAAGAGGATACTCAGGCTTCTTTTTTATTATCATAATACTTACTATGACACTTATTAGGAAATCTTATAATGAAGGTGGGGACTTTGTGTGATGAATTTGGGTGCTGGTTTGCATACACAGGGAAAAGCAGGGCCAAGTTCTGTTCCTCACTGAGCAGCAGAGCAGAACCTGTTTAATTCCTTGACTACCACAGGCCATGCTTTGGGGGTCAGCCTCTTTTCCCAGGAACCCAGTGAGAGGACAAGGGGGCATAGCCTCAGGCTGTGCCAGGGGAGACTCAGATTAAACAGCAGGAAGAATTTCCTCACTGAAAAGGTTGTTAAACATTGGAATAGGCTGCTCAGGGAGGTGGTGGAGTCACCATTCCTAGAAATGTTAAAGTGCACTTAGCACTTGGGTTTAGTTGGCCTGGTTGTGTTTGGTCAAAGCTTGAACTCAGTGATCTTGGAGTTCTTTTCCAGCCTTAACAGCTCTTTGAATCTCTAATTCTATGTTGTTTCCTGCCAATTGCTCTTCCTTACTCTTCCTAATGTTTGCATTGGCTCTGCAGGGTAAGACGAAACACCTTCACATTTCCCTTTACTTCCCTCCCACCAATAAACATCATTTCCTAGCAGCAAGTTAGATCAAATATTTTTAATTGCTTATTCACAATGTAGTAAATCATACACATGCATGAACATATGTTAAAAAGAAAAGTGAAGCAACAATATGTTCTGAGGACTGATGAAAGCAATCAAGATGCTTTTGCACGTTCTTCATGAGAAGATTAATTATACTTCCAATATACTCAGGTATAACAAGCAGAGCAACAACAAGATATTATCTTCATGGCTCCTGCATGACTTCATGAGTCTACATTGACCTGATTTTCCAAAGTTGACAGGGGTGTGAAACAACAGGAAAGGAAAGGAAATTGACTGTGCACATATATGCAGTAAGCATGGCTGACTTTTCTTCCTGCATAGCAAAGTTTCTCAGCTCAAGCTCATGTCACGAAGCACTATGGAGTCTCCCATCTTGCTAGGCAGCTGAACACAAGGCACATTTCTCTACAGATAAAAATCTGTTACAGAACACCTGCATAGCTAGAGGTATTCACGCTGTCAGCCTCTGTGGAAAAAGCTGGATTTAAAACACAAGTCTACAACTTGCCAAACAGTCCAGATTCCTTACACACTTTACAAACCATTCTGAAAGAAAAAACTGTTCCAAAAATAGGCAAAAGAGGGCTTTTTTTGTTTCCTTTGGATTTGTTATTTTTTTAAGGAAACAGGGGAATTGACCTGTGTCATCTGCTTTGCTAGCAAAGACTGGCTTTTTTAAAATCATATTGATGGAAGACTATTAAGAGTCTAATAGGACCCTATTGCTTTTATCCAACACAAGGTCTCATTTCAAAGAACAGAAAAGATAAAAGACCAGCCTTCATGTACAGGTCAATTTCTTAATATATTATTTGATGTTTTAAATCACTTCATTTGCACTTCTATAGCTCAATTTTCTGACAATTTGAACTCTAAAATGTATTTAACAGTGCATCTCCTACTACTCTCACTAAAGCATGCATGTGTGCAGGGCAGGGCAGACAAGCTGGTCTAAATGATTTTGCCCTTTTCCACCAGCACCACATCAAGTGGACAGAGTAACTGATCTGTAGCAAGTAATTTTGAAACTTGGACCACTAAAGATTTCTTAAGCAATTTTATTCTAGGCAGAATGACCCTTTATCCAACTTATTTTTTGTTTGGAAAGACTGTGAAATGTTAAACTCTTGTAACATTCCATAAAATGTTTCACAGTATTAAATGTATAATAATAACAATGTGCTTTCAAGAATAGGACAAATCAAAGAGATAATGAGCCAAAATAAATTTGCAAAACTGTTTTACATATCAAAAAGTAATAAGACTATGCAGTTCAGCTAATTTTATTTGCTCTTTTCAAATGTGAGATTTTTATGCAGTGTTTTACATCCTTTGTGGAAAGGCATCCCAAAAATTGCTTTTAAACAGCGATTTTAAATATCCCATCAAGGTAAAGTATTTATGAAACATCCATTATCTGAAATTCTATTGTCAGTTTGTTAGATTTTCTAAAGCATGTGGTCCAAGCAGTGACTAAAATACCCAAAACTTTTGTTTTCATCTATACAGGTGGGCATATTACTTTTTTTCATATAAAACCCCTGAAATTATTTCCTTAGTATTTTTCATTTGAGAAAATGTCTAATAACAAGCATTGACCCTTTTCCAGGAAACATGCAGCAGGTCTTCAAAGAGCTTCATTGGTCCACACAATTTAAATGACAATGAAACTTGTATTCTTTTCATGTTTATAGTTTGTGTTAAGAATCACTGCCTTTTTTCCTGAGTCAATTACCACTATACTGTTATTCTTTTCTACATCTTGCTATTCAACTCAGGCAGCCAAAGCCACTTCATAATTTCCTTAGATCTATTATGCAGTAGTCTAGTTTGAAAGTTTTGGTAAAAAGTGTTTGGGTTTTAACTGAAATCACTCTTTAATGACCACTCTTTTGAAAATGTATATTTGACAAGACTTTTTTTTTCACATTTCTTTCCCTTCCTTCCCATTACTACAGTTTCAGTATACATTGGCCAAATACCTTTCTGGTCCTGATTTCTTTGGAGAAACTTGCAGCTTAAACAGAGAGAAGGACTAATAAACCACAAAGGAAGGATGATGTCCCCCCAGCTAAGGCAGATATTAAAGCACCTGTGTCTCTTTAGCAGGAAGGTATTTGAAGAACATTTATTTCTAATAATCAGTGCTGCTCCAGGCTCCTTTTAAGTCAACGTTACTTTATGTGACTGTGCCTTGTGTCATAATTTCCTCTACCACGTGCCATTATACCAAATCCATTTTGCATTCACAGGAACTGAACAGAGAACAGAACAAGAGCAGAAATTTTTTTTCTGGTCAACTTCTGAAGTTTTCAGAATCATCTTTGCTTCTTAGTGGAACAGAGGTATTTTGAGCAGTTTGGCATGGAACTGTTTTCCAGAAAAAAGGGCATTGTCAGAGAAAAAAGTCCTCCTGAATATTCGAGGTAGCTTTGTAAAAAGTTTCCAATTCAAGTCCATGGGCTGCCTGATCCACAGCAGAAATTTTTTATTTCACATCAATAGAACAAAACTTTCAGCTTCATCTCACTTTTCTAAATCAGAATTTAACCATGTCATTAAAGCCAGAATTTGCTTTCTCTGTTCTCCTTCCTTCTTCTGGTTTGGCAGAGCTACTGATTTGACACAAGAAGGACAAGATGATTTGGAATGGTCTGGATGGATTTACCAGGCACAAATCATGCACATCTTACCTTGTTGCCTTACATCCTAAAATGACTACATCTGTGACAAAGAAAGCACCAGGAATGTTGTTTATATACTTCAGGCAGGCTTTTGATGCTAGGGCCCTGGGAACTGGGCAGGAGTCAGCAGCGAACCCTGGTATCAAACTATCATCCAGGGCTGTGTCAGCTGGAGCACTGCCAGGAGCTCAGGGCAGAACTTATTGCCTCTGTCCAGCAGAGGCCAGACAGCTTAATGCCCTCCAGCACAGGAAAGACACCAAAAACCTCAAGTGAGTTCATGCCCACAGCACTCAGGACTTGAGAGTGTCCTGTGAGCACTGTCCCAGCATCTGAGGCAGTGGGGCTTGTCCAGCCTGGAGCAAAGGCAACTTCAGGGGGATGTCACAGCCACACCAGTGCCTACTGGGGGTGCAGAGGGATGTAGAGGGGCAGATGGGCTTTTCAAGAGCTCTGTGTGGCAGGCCAAGGTACAGCAGGCATGAAGGGCAGTGAGGGAGATTCAGGCTGTGCTGAAACCTTTCCCCATGAGGACAGGCAGGGGACAGGGAGCAGGCAGAGACAGATTTCCCAGGCTCCAGTCCTTGAAGGATTCTAAGGCCCATCTGGGCAAAGCCCTGAACAACCTGGTCTGACCTCACAACTGGCTGTACTTGGAGCATTAGTGCATGAGGGACATCCTGATTTACCTTTCAGCCTAAAAACAAAGGACATTTCAATAACTTAAAATTTTCCAGAAAAAGTGTTCTGATGAGATTTAGTAGTTAACCTTCCAGGTTTCGACAAAAGATACCATCTGATATCTGTGCTCCCACAAGCTGACAGAGACTTCTAAAAAGGTTCTAAAGGACTGCTAGCAACATCTTGGCTATTCTGCTAATGAATTATGATAATGTCTTCATTAAAATATCACCAGAACAGACTTGGAGGATACACTGACGTATGAAATATTCAGGTTGTTATAATTTGATCACTTTATATTTTTTAAGAGTCAATATTTTAAGCATAAGAAGCAAAAATTAACAAGGTTGATTCCATGTTGAGGCTAATTTCATATAATGTGAGTAATTCATTTGATACATATATGGATAAGAGAGTAGAAAGATTTATAGGAAACTGAGATTAGAAGGCAAATGATTGATAGGACCTGCAGGGTGCTGGAAGGCAGCCTATTCACCTCCCAGTTCAGTTCCACCACACATTGTTTGCAGCGGTCAGAAACTGCACTGTTTCTCCTGAAGACCTTTTGCTCTCTTTGCATCAAACACACACCATGCCAGAAAAGGTTGCTTATCTGCCATCCGCGCACCCAGTGCTGTGCCAGCCTATTGCTGAAAAAACACTAGTGTTCACATATTTGTCAAATTGTTACTTTTCCACAGGTTTTTAATCTTACTTCATTCCCATTCATTTTGACACTGCAAAAATTAATGGAGCATTTAATCAGCTCCAGGTTGTGGAACTTCAATGACCACTGATAAAATGTCTTTACTTACTGAAACATTTCCCCACAAATTGCTAAAGAGTAGCACAGATGGATAGAACTCTCTCCCTGAAAATATTTGCTGATGCAAGTGTTTCTAGAGGCTTCTGCATGTCCTGTGCAACATGCCTTGCCTTCATGAGAGCGCTTCCCTTAAACAAGCCTGAGGCACAGCTTTTTCAACAAAAAGAAATAAAGCATTTCATGATAGAATAAGTCTAAGGAAGATTCACCAATATGAATAGAGCCTATTTTTAAATTACTAGAGAATCATTTTGCTGCCACTTTAAGTGTGCTTTGTCTGAGATGTCAGAAGGAAATAAGAGCAGAGGCTGTTGTGTGGGAAAGTCATGGAAACATCTCAACAGCTCCCATCAAACCTGTATTTTTATAGCAAGTCTTTCTACACTTGATCTTACAGGGTGGAGGTTCCCTAACTCTCTTTGCTTACTTGGCAAATATTGGAGGATTCTGAAACCTTCCCAATGTCTCAGGGTGAAACTATATGATCATGAACTTCACCTGAAAAGTCTAGGTTACCTGGATCAACAAACAAACAACAAAACAAATGCCAAAAACCAAACAAACAAAACAACAAAACAAACAACAAAAACCAACCAAACAAGCAAAAACAAACCAACCAACCAACCAAAAAAACCATACACAGAAACAACCACCAAAAAGCAAACCAAAACCATCAGGCACCCTGTCCTGTTAACACATTAGAACTCAGACTGAATAGAAGCAATGAAAAACCAAATTTCTTTTTATCAGGTGTCAGGAGACAGAAGCTTGTTTTCTAATAGGCAGAATTTATCTCTGAGGAAAATCATTAAGAGATTGAGAAATGGTCACTGGATACAGGTTATTTATTTCTGTTTTAAAAGCCAGATCCTGGATGAAAGAGTCAGGAAAAAACGTACTCAAGAGGTTTCTCAAGACCAAAGAATTTCTGAGAAGGGTTGAGAGTGGTGTTCTGAACAGAGATGCTGCAGCTGACCTAAGGATATAATTTTACTTGAAGATCATCATTGTAGACCTTGGAATAAAGACCTTTTAGAGGTTTGAATTCCTGAATGGAAAGTAAACAAGGAAAAAGCAAATAAGTAAATATATGTATATTGCAGCTGCTTGGAAAAACTTGTCTACTTTTGGGTAATTTACATATTGCATAACCTTGCCAAGCTATCAAGCAGCAAGATAACTTCTAGATCGTACATTATTTCCCTCCAGTGCTTCAATGACAAACAAAGGAAGGTAAATCACCTTGCTTACCACACGCCTGAGGCAAAGCTTAATCTAAAATATTTCAAAGATAATAAAACCTGAGTTAGCAGAGAAAAATGTAGAATTTAACCCGAGTGGGAAAACAAGGTCTAATTCCTTCACACATCCAGGACTGTGATTAGCTTTCTACACTTAAACAGGATTTGCAGTGTAACAGAGCTCCCCATATCCAGACAATTAAATGCAAACATACATGCTTGCTGGCTCGAGGTCTACAACAGTCTTTTTCCCAATTCCTAAATTATGTTTTTGTTTAACTCTGCTCCTCAGAAGCCAGGAAGAAAATATTAAAGACCTGTTTAAAAAATCCCATATTCAAATGCTATTTAGACAGCTGATGTATATATGAAAAGATGTTTACAGGAAAGTTAATTGAAGTTGTACAATTAGTAAATTGACTTTCCATTCATATATTACATGCATAAAGGGATTTTCTAAAGGGAGGTTGTAACGAAATTAGTTCTTCCTAGTAGACTTTATCTAAGCATTTAAATTTATACTTTTAATTATTGTCCCATTTTCTTCTTGCCTAAGTTATATTTAAATTGTGTGATTGCTAAAATTGGACTTCTTCCATTTCTTCATTGGAAAAAGCTAAAAAATATTTTGGTCTAAATGTCTCACCTCTGATTTCTTAGGAAAATTTTAACTTAAAATCTCTATCTAAAAAAAAGATGAAATCAAAACAAAGCTGTGTGATGGTTAATACACTTTTTCATTACTTTCAAAAGTAAACACTAAGTCTGTGAATAACGATATTGGGGTTGGGGGGAGGAATATATTAAAGATAATATCCAAGTAGTACAGTGGCACAGAGGTACAGTGAATAAATGTCTACTTTCCTGAGGTTCAAACGTTTCCTCTCCAGCATCCTATTTAACTTTAGAGTTTTTCCATGTTCATATTTATTATTATTATCAATTAATAACTACTTGTAGACCATTTTCCACTAATTCAACATTCTTGACACATGCAGAAGCCATATAAAATATGTGGAACGTTGAAAAGATGGAGATTTCATACATGTATTAGGCCAGGTATAGCTATTTTCCCAAATAAACAAACAAAACAGTCACAACTTCTGTGAATGTAACACTCACTGCAATGTTTCCTTGCAATACTCTTTTTCTTTCTAGTGTAGCACGCTATGTCCTGAGATAACATTCACAGCAGTAAGCACTATTGTTGTGCAAACAAAAATGAAACCACACTGAAATATAAAAAATTCACAAGGAAAGCCAGTAAGGTTTATTGAACTGATCTGCTACTTTGGAACAGGCTGAGGAACTCTATCTTTCCATCACACCACTGTGGATTCCACTGTGTAAAATTTTGGAACTTTTTTTCCCCTTCCCATGGAATACATAAAACGGATCTGCAGCACCAGCTCCCAGCTTTTCTGTTGATCCTCTGATTTCAAATGCGTGCGGGATGCAGTACTCCAGATGGGGTCTCACAACTGAGAGAGGGGCAGAATCCCCTCCCTTGACCTGCTGGCCACACCTCTTTTGATGTAGCCCAGGATACAAGGGACTTTCTGAGCTGCAAGTGCACATTGCCAACTCATACTTGCCTTGCATCAAGTCCTCTCTGCAGGGCTGCCCTCAATCAATTTATTCATGCAGTCTCTATTGGTACTGGGGATTACCAGTACCAATTACCCCAACTCAGGTGCAAGACCTTGTGCTTGGTCTTCTTGAACTGCATGAGCTTCTCAGGGGCCCATGCCTCAACCCTGTCAATGTCCAGGGCTCCCCTGGATGAATCCCTTTCCCTTCTTGTCAGTGTGTCAACTGAACCACTCAGCTTAGAATTACCCACAAACACAGAAAGTGCTGGGGATGCACTCAATGCCCCAATCTGTGTCATTAATAAAGATAGCGGACAGTTCTGGTCCCAACATGGACCTTTACAGGACACTACTTGTTACTGGTCTCCATGTGGACACTGAGACATTGGCAACTTGTTGGATGCAGCCATCCAGACAATACCTTACCCTCAAACAGCCCATTCATCAATATCTCCCCAGTTCAGTGACAAGGATGTTGTGCTGGACCATATCAATTGCCTTATACAAGTCAAGGTACACTTAATTTAAACTTGCAGCTAAGATTAATATTTCTGCCACTAAACAAACAAACAAACAAACAAAACCAAACCCCAAGTCCCCCCAAAAAAGTACAAAACCTGAAAACCAAAAAAAAACCCAAAACCCTCCAACCTTTTCCTCAAAACTGAGGAAATAAGATCACTTTACATGTACATTGTGTCAGTGCTTTCATTCCACTAAATAATGCAGTAATCAGTTAAGGATGACAAATAAAACATGAAGCAAAGTTTTATTCTGAATGAATAAAGGCTCTCTCTCTATTGTGAAGGCTCTCTCTCTCTCTCTCTCTCTCTCTCTCTCTCTCTCTCTCTCTCTCTCTTGAGTGCACACTCAGTCAGCTGTAATTCCCAAATAAATCATGAAGAATAAACAGTGTTTACTAGACCACACAGCTGAAGCAAAGGAAGTGCTGGCTTTAAGCTGGGCAGACAAGACCCACAAAAAGAAATGTGATCACATTTTTCTAGGACACTAGCAGGCTTATTCTCCTTTAAAGTTAATTCACATCAAAATTTCTAGCCTTTCTAGATTGCAATCAGGCCCTACACATGGAAGGGACAGAAAAAGAACAACTAGGTTAAAAATGTCACCCAAACTTTTAGCTGTGAATCAACCACAAGTTAAGTCCAAAGGCTTAGTGGTTTTTATTTAATTCTAAACATTGATTCAGTAAATACAGATAAAATATATGGTTCAACAATAGATGTGAAAGAGCACCAACACTAAACTTCACTGACATTTCATGTTTCTGACAAATCTGAGTCCGTCTGTTTTTATTGATTAGTTGTTCACTAAGTCTCAAAACTTATATTTCTGCTCTGGTTGTTTTGTTACACACTCCCCCTCTTTTTTCATCTCTGCTTTATTTCTTCCACAGTAGCAGTGTGACATGCTATGCTATCCTGTCTATTGACTTTTTGCATTTCTTATCTGCAGAAAAACAATCTACTGTTTTACACCACTGGGTTCTTCATGCTTTGAGCCTCAGCAGCACAAAAGTGATGCTCTGCCTCCTTGCAGAGCTGCAACTTGACAGGGTGGGAATTCCTTTATCGATTCATGAATTTTGGAGTACATTTTCAGTCTTCCCTGCAGCAATAATTGTGAGACTCTAAGCAAGTTACAACTCATCTCTAAAGTAGCTCCATTAAAAAGAAATTCACCATATGTAAGCACTTTAAATATTCTCCTAGCATTTTTACATCTAAAAGATTAGTTTGGTTTTTATCCTGAGCTTTCAGCATGAAGTGTTTTCTATTTCCCAAATAAATTAATAAACATAAGGTTTTGCATGTCTTGCTTTTTTTAAAATTAGTTTTATTTGTATCATAATGGTTTGTTTGCAAAGACAATATTTTCCTGGATTTATATTCCCTCAGAATAAACCAGTACCCTATTGACTTTTAACTTTCACAAATTTCAGCCAAAGATGACATAACAAAGGGGCTTTGTAAAAAAGCAGACGTTTACAGCAATTATTTTAGGGACAACATTCAATTAAGCATCTTGAATTTTATGGATACTAGTATACTGTAAGCAGTTTTTCTCACCACTGATGCTTTACATGACATTTACATGAGGACAGCAAAATAGGTTTGAACATAATGGTTTACCTATGACACTGAGAGATTCTTCTGAATCTTCCTTCTTTACTACCTCCTCCTTCCAACAGATCAACATGAAAAATTTCTCTCTCTTTCTGCACATATATATAAACACATATTTATTTCTTATACAAATAATTACCGCTATGATACATATGTCCTCCCAATAGATTCATTTGGGTTTAGCCTGTGATTGCTAATTTTTATCTGCTATTTGATATTAATTGTGCTTTAAATGCAGATATTTTGCTGTTGGGATATCTTAGGAGAGGTCGAATGAGGAACATGAGAAAAGAGCAGCTAAGAGAAAATTTGAGTTACTGAAAGAAAGGGAGATGGTGTTTTTTCTATTTATGTTGGGCCTAATAGAAAAACATCAACTCATAGAAGTCATAATTAAAAGAAAACTTTTATTATGCTTTTTTTGAAATAACATTACAAAAGGAGTATCAGAATATAATGTTCAAAATTACAGAATCATGATCATGAGTTCCACACTATTTCCTTTTTTTTTTAAAGGAGTCAACTATAAGACATACTTGAAGCAATCCTCCTAAGATTGGCCAAAAAATATGATTCCCTTTGAAATATGCAAGATGGTCTAATAAAAAAAAAGATTTTGTTTTCAATTATTTCCAAACAAACTAAAATCCCTCACCCCCAAAATTCATAGGTAAAAACATGATATTAAGTTGAATGATAATTCATTGTGTTTGACTGTTTCTTCACTGACCTGAGATATTCCTCTGAAAGCTTCATTCTCACAGATATTCTTTCAGTGATTCCTTGCAGAGATAAATTTTGATAAGATGTGAGAATAAATTGGAAGAAAGTCACATAATTGCTCCAGGGTTTGGAACTGGCTTTTCTTCTTCTCTGCAAGTTGAAATTTGATGTTCTTTTCTCATCAGTTCAAGTCCATTATGGCAGGCAGAGCATATTCTCCTTTGCGTACATCCTCTAAGCATCTACGTATAATACCTGCTTGTCTCAGAAAATTGGAAGAAACACACACCTCTGCTTGAGATAAAGTGGGTGGATGCTGATGAAGGGAAATAATTTGAGAAACAGAAGTTTCTGCTTCAAGGTTTTCTCTGTTTTACTGAGCTCTACAAAGAACTGTTGTTGCCTCATGTTTTTTCTTTCGAACTGCACAAGCAGCCTTATGTCCAGCGACTCTAGTGACAGCACGCGACTGTGGCTTACAGGAGAATGTTTGTTGGCAGATACAGAATCAGCACATGAAGAGTCCTGTAAATTAAAACAAATAACAAATTTTTTAGACAATAAAATGCCATTTGTTGACTTTTTAATCTTTTTTCTATTTAATATTTACAAATTTATGTAAAAGATGCTGCTTGTTGTATACAGACAGAACTTACTTCTGAAGCCAGGAGAAGTCTTCACCAGTAAGGACCAGGATCGTGCGCTCTGCCTGGCTACTTCAGAGAACACAGAAAGGCAAAGAGCATCTCCAAGGTAGATGCTGAAAATGGATTTAAGATGAAGCTGATGACTAATAACGACCCCTTAAAGAACCTTAAAGCAGCACAAGGGATTTGGAGTAAAGGCTAGTGCTGGTTTCATCTGGGGTAGAGTTAATTTTCTTCACAGCAGCTAATACAGGACTTTGGTTTGGTTTTGTGCTGAACAGAGAGATATTTTTATTTCTGAGCAGGATTTACACAGAGCCAAGGCCTTTTCTGCTTTTTGCACTGCCATGTCAGTGAAGAAGTTTGGGTACCTGAGAGGCTGGGAGGAGACACAGCTGGGACAGGTGACCCCAACTGACCAAAGGGATATTCCAGACCTAATGACATCATGCTCGGTATATAAAGTGTGGGGGGAAAAAGAGGAAGGGGAGAATGCTTGGAATGATGTAGTTTCTTTTCCGAAATCACTGTTGCACGTGATGGGGTCCTGGCTTTCCTGGAGATGGCTGAGCACCTGCCTGCCCTTGGGAAGCAGTGAGTTAGATCCTTGTTTTGCTTTATTTGTGTAAATGGCTTTTACTTTCCCCATTAAACAGTTTTTATCTCAACCCATGAGTTTTCTAGCGTTTACTCTTACAATTCTCTCCCTGATCCTGCTGATGGAGGAGTAAGGGAGCAGCTCCATGGGGCTTGGCTGCTGTCTGGGGTGAAATGACAACAAGTCTTCTTACCATATTCTTCCAGAAGAAATAAAACCCAAAATGATTTATTTACAGCCTACCACTTGAGATAGACTCTCATCATATATTCTGAATTTATATATTTTATTCATATTTACCGTTCATAATGCATATTGCAGATGGTCACAGAAATTATTTCTTCTTGATGATTTCTTGCATAAAATTTAGTGTTTCACTCTCCCTCTGTGTCTTGTAAGGTAAGTGAATGAGAGGTTTTGGCCTAAGAACTGAATATCTCTCCAGACGTATCTTTGAGATAGCAAAGTAACATCACCCATTAAAAAGAGGTGATACAACTAGTACCAACAGTGAAATCATACTGCTGGATGAATTTTCCTGAAAATATAATTTTTTCTCTTCTTTTGCCCTAGGCCTGCCTAGGCTCAATTTTTAAGATATAACAATTATTTTCTTGTTCAAATGGCCCTCAAGTCTTCTTGGGGCAAAATTATGTACTCCTTGTTTTGATAAAACAATCTATTACAAGTTCCCCTCAACATTTCCTTAGATATCAAAGTTTCCTAAACATAATAAGATATTCCCCAAGTCCTTTTGCACTAGTCAAGTTATTGATGCCAATCAAACTTACTATCACTGAAGACCCCTACCCAAGTACTTCAAATCGAGAGAGAGTTGTGTGTGACCCAATTTAGACTACCTACTGTAGCCTTTGAGGCAATCTCAGGACTTACAAGGCAGCTAAGTTCAAGGCAGCAATGACTCACTGCTTAAGACTCAGCACATACATTCTGGTTTGGTAACGTGAATTAAAGTGGGCATGATATCAAATATAGAACCCAATCAACAGTACATGGTATCATTTGCATCACTAAAATGCAGCTGAAGCACGTAGGAATGTGAACCTGTTCTCTATGCAAAGTCCTTACACCACTGTGTCGTGTTCTGAATTAACTGGTTAAGTTCAGTAAAAACACAACTTCTTCAACCTCTTTAGCATTCATTGGATTCCTGCTTTCAACTCAGTAGAAATATGTTGAAGTAAGAATATTCATAGAGTAGCAGGGATTTCATGCATGGATCTTGAAAAAAAATCACAAGTGTGTGTTCTGGTCTCTTTTTCCCTCCATCTTGCTTTTTAATATAATTTATATGGCATACATTTACAATAAAACCACATTATCTCAGCAGTCTATGGGTGAACTTTAAGCAATGAATTCTAGTAACATGGCATAAATCAGCCTCATGAGAAATCAAAGCAAGCATTCACTCTCACGGTCACACAAGCAATCCACTAGCTAAAAATAAGGATGAAAAGAAAGCTAATGTTTACCTAGACTATAAACATAGGTGGTTAAGATGAAATATACTTTGAAATAATTCTGAAAAGGCTAATAATAACACTTTTCTTTTAAGATTCTGACATGCAATGTTTAATTAGCCTGTATCAAACTTCAGAGGTACTTTAGCTAAAATATGTATGAAAACGCTCTTTCAAATTGGGTCACTTATAGTACTTAGGGACAGCACATCACAGGCCCCATAAGTTTTGAATTTGTCTACCTGAATCACTCACATGAAAAAGTATCTGGCTTCTTTTAAATACTACTGTACAAAGCAATTGGAAAATGTTCATTTCACCTCAGACTTTGAAATCTCTTACACATTTTGTTAAAATTGCATGACATGCCTCTAAATAAAATTTTCTCCTTCAAGTTAGCCTAAGTGTTAAAAGTCAAGATTGCAACTTAGCTGAGCAATACATTAATACTATGTTGAGTTCTGGGCCAGCAAAACTCAAAAAGGCTGTCCAAAGGTCTGAGCTCAGGGAAGGGTTCAAAAGATAGTAAGAAGACCTAAGAGGAGAAATTGAGAGCTCGTTTATTCTGACAAAGAGTTCAGGAGACAGTCACACCTGCCTACTTGAGCAGCAGAGACATAAAAGAGAGCTAGAAGTGTTAGAAATAGTCACAATAGTCAAATCACACTTTTGGAAGAACATTTTCACTAGTACAGTACTGTACAGCTGGAACAGACATTGTGAAATTTTAATCTTTCCAAGACTCAGATGGAGAAAAAACACAAGGAGGCAGCGCAGTGTCTGGAAGTGCCCTGTTTTGACCGGCCAGTGAAGCTAGAGGACTCCAGCATTCGTATGGTTATATGAGGTAAGCTCGTTCTATTTGTTTATTATTTGTCTTATTAGCATAAGAGATTTGATAAACAAAATGCCTTGGCAAGAGCAAACAGAACTTTGAGGATTAAATCAAGATTGCAAGAAGGTTCAATCAGACAGGTTTACCAGAGAAAGAAAATTACATCAGACTTCTGCAAGCAAGAGATGTTTAAAATTTATAAGTTTGTTTATGTGATCTTTAACCTGATCATTGTAGCAAAACATTCCCAGTCTCCCTAAAATAGTATACAAGCATTTGTATCCCACAATAAAATCGGATTGTTTGACCACCTCAAAGTCTTCCTTGTCTCTCTTCAATGCTGATAGACCTCCATTACATGTGTCTAATGTTACCAAAAAACCATTAAATAATTGTCTGGGTTGTTTGGAGGTTTTTAATGGCCAAATTAAGCACAAACAATGAAGGAAAGATGTGAAAATCCTTACAGATCCACAAACTTGAAAAAACAGGAATATGAATATTTCTTCCTAATTATATATAATTTATTAAAATATCAACCCTTTAAATTTATATTAATGATTCTTTTTTATACTAGCCAGCCAAAAGAAACTGCAGATATTTACTGTAGAAGGTTGACAGCAGATTGCATTTCAAAAGGAAAAGAACATTGTATATTTGAAAAATAAATTTATATAAATAATGTGATTTCATTATGATAAATGTAATTTCATCAACCTTGAGATGATTTTTTATTATCTATTTTTATGTAACAAAGTAATTATATTGCTGATAAATAACTTGCAGCTATTGTTAAATAACTTGCAGTTATTAAGACAAAAACACTATGCCCTTATTGGTTAAATTTCCTTTTAAAATAGACACATCTGAAAAAGGTATTCATACTATATATATATATCTTTCTGCTGCTTATATATTGCAATAATTTTACTTCCATTTCTTTTTGTTGGCTCAAATTGAATAGAGCCTTAGCTATATGTTTTGAGTTTTTAATTAGAATTTGAAACTTAATTCTGTAGTTAGAAAAGAAAACTTTTACCTTTTCAAGAAAGAGAAACATGGGCTTTAGCCTGAATTTTTCTGCAGATAAAAATGTATATTCTATATTTCAGAAGAACTGGCAAGAAAATTAATTGGAAAAAAAATGTTCTTGCAACTTTGGCACAACATGCATAGTATTTCAGTCGTGTATATTTAATATACATGTGCATCAGTAGCTTTGAATTTTTGCAGTATTTTACTGTATTCATTTTTCTGTTATGAAAAAAAAGAAGCCAACTTATCATTGATTAATTGTGCTACAGGGCATAAACTTGATTTGAGCTACAAATTATTGATTTGAAACATATTGGTGGATATGAAACATTTTGTGTATTTATAATTCAAGAAGTTTTGGTGTGTTGTTATTGCAGTTTTTTTTTAATTTAGAAATTGATTTTGAATTTGTAAATGTAGCAGTTTGTTGTAAACCTGCCCATACAATACGGAGTACCAGCGAACATACAAATGGAGTTGTGACAATTAAAAGGAAGAAGGTATTATTCTGAGACTCAAAGAAAGAAGAAAGAAATTCTTTGAATAGAATGAGAAAAAAAAAAGTTATTTTAACAAGCACCTTGGAAAGATACTTGCAGTTAAATCAAAACATTAAGAACAACCTTTATCTTATCAACTAACTGAAGAATCACAGAATTGCAAAATTGTTGAGATTGAAAGGGAGCTCTGGAGGTTATGTGGTCCAACCCTCCCACTCCAGCCTAGCCACCCAGAGTGAGCTGCCCAGACTCATGTTCAGATGGCCTTTGAATATCTCCAAGGGTAGAGATTCCACAACGTTTCTGGGCTATCTGTGCCAGTGCCCAGTCACACCTACAGTGAAAAAATGTTTTCTGATGTTCAGAAGGAACTTCCTGTGCCACAGTTTGTGCCACTGGCTCTGGTCCTGACACTGGGTACCACTGAAAGAGCCTGGGTCTGTCCTCTTTGCACCCTCCTTTCAAGTATTTATATACATTAATAACATCCTCCTGAGCTTTCTCTTCCCAGACTGAACACTACCAGCTCTCTCAGCCTTTTTCCATTGGAGAGATGCTCCAGACCTCAGTCACCTCAGTGAGTCTTTGCTGGGTTCTCTCCTTTATGTCTGTCACATGCACTGTGCACCCAGAACTGGACACAACACTGCAGGTGTGACCTCACCATGGCTGACCAGAGGGGAAATATCACCTCCCTTGACTTGCTGGCAATACTTTGTGTAAAGAAGCCTCAGACACCATTAGCCTTCTTGGCAGCAAGGATGTTTCACTGGCACATGAACAACTTGATATCTCACAGGACCCCTGTGTCCTTTTCTGCAAAACCAAAGGCTTTAAGTCAAAAGACAATAAAAAGTTTGATTAATGTTGTCAATATTTTTTTTTTTTTTTTTTTTTAACAGATTCTGAAGGACTTGATCTCATGTATCTTTATGCAGATAGGCCAGGATTTTAGGAGACTCTGTTCTAAGAGGTGTTGTGAACTTGGTAGCTTTAGCAGCAAAATTATTCTCTAAAATGCTAACATAATTTTTAAGTAAGGTTGCTCTCTGCCCTAAAATGTAAGCCAATGTCCATTTCATATTATTCCCCATCATTTAAAGGGGGAATGACAACTAATTTTCTATCTCTTCAGTTACTTTCAAAATTTATTTCTTTCAGCCACTTCAGTATAACAAAGGAATCTATTGACATTTCATGTTTTTTGTGCGTTGCCAGACATAGAGACCCTAAAAATGAAACATACATTTTATTCCTAAAAATTTCTACAAAAAGAGAAGAAGGAACACATTTAGTAATGAGAAGAATAAAAATGTAAGGAAAGACGTGTATTTGAATAATCATACCAATCTGACACTGCTTCTTGTTCTTTCATTCTGAAAAAGCTTAACTGGTTATGCATCGTCTTTGGTTCTCCCGTTGTGCATCTTCCTCATTTCTCCACATTTCTATTTTTAGGTTTGCTCATTTTATACTTTCTTTAGCAACTTGGAAATTCATCTCTCAACCACATCTTCCTGCAGACCTCCCGCAATGTACTTCCTTTCAAGTCCCCAGAGCCCACAATACATTTTATCCCACAAGAAAACAAGAACAAAATGTTACTGGTCTGTGTTTTTACAGCCAATTTGCTATAATCACTTTCCTTTGTATTGTATAACAGAAAGTACAGTACATCATCTTCAAGAACAGAGACACTTCGTCTCAACTATTTTTAACAGATTTCTGGTTTTGCTGTCTTTTCAACTTCTTTTCTGTAACTCCCCTGCTATCTTTCTCACACCACAGTTTCTGGTTTGACAATAAACACTGAATATTTTATCCTTGTGGTCAACATCAATCAATTCAATGAATTGTTGAGCTTGGATAGCCAGGGTGTTTTACATTTGTTATAGATTTAAAAATATATGTAACCAGATGCACAGCGTGCAATATATAAAATACTGAAGTTACTGTAAACTTGCCTTTTTTTTTACTGAATGACAATCTAGAATTTTATTCTCTTTGGCCATCTCCACATTTTTACATTTATAACTTTTTTAATATTGAGTAAATAAAAAAATATACTCCCCTGCCATTTGAGTAACAATGATAAAGAGGAGTATGCAGTCCTCAAGTGAAAAAGTTTCATAACTTAAAAAAACATAAGTGAAAGGTTTTTGAGAGAAACAGGCTTCCCACACTGCCTACTTTCTGGGAGGAAATAATATTTTTTTTCCTTTAAGGAAATTTTATCACTTTCCCATACACTTTCAACAGAATTATTGAGTAAATTTCTCCCTCATCTTTGTTTCTTGTATCATTTTAGTGCTCAGTTGTCACCCATCACAAAACCAAATCTATTTTTTGCTTTTAAACCTCAATTGCTTTATTCTTTAGAAGATCTTCATCAGTGTCAACTCATTTTTTAACTTGTAAAGCTACAAGGCAGCTAATGGATTCACAGAAAACCCACCCTGGAAATTTATCTTAGGAGGCAAACTTATACAAATCTCCAGGGGTTTTGGTTTGGGTTTTTTTTGTGTGTTTTTGGTTTTTTTTCTAGAGAGGCAAGTCATACAGCTACTCTCCTTTACAACATTCTGATGAACGAAAGAAATGCTGACTTTTAACCCAGGATTTAGGAAAGGTCATGGAGTTTTTCTTTATGAGGTTGCTAGGATCACATTTTATTACTAGACGTAAATGTTGAATAATGCTTGAATTACAGTGAGCATATGCAAATGGGAAACTAAAAAATGTCTCTATAAGGCTGAAAAACATAAGTGATGGGCAACAGTTACACTGTGCCTGGTTTTAATTTTTATCTCAGACTTGATGATGTTTGAAAAAAATGGAGCTTTTTCTTATTACTCTGATATTTTTACAGTTTCCATTTCTTCCAGCCTTCCTCATGACTAAAATATCAACCAACAATGGGTAAAACTGGAGATGCCAAGACTAAAAATGGATTTCCTTTGTCAAAAAAAGGGGAAAGATGACTTATTGAACTCACTCAGAAGAAACCTGAACAATATGCGAATACCCACTGAAGACGAACTACTGCTTTGAAGACCACGAATGGAAACCACTCAGAATCTTATATTATATACCATGGCAACTAGTGCTTACCATTGTAAAAGTAAAAGCAAAAAAACAAGTACAATAATTAAAAACTACAGATGGGACACACAGCTAAGTTTAAAAATAAATAATTTAACAAATACATTAGGTTCCTCTTCCTGACAGCCATATGTTAGTCCAGCCACAGGTACCATGAAACATGACTATTGCCTTTAATTCTACTCAATTGTGAGTGACAGTTTTCCTGTATCCCATTTTGCAAGCTCCTTCCTGCTAACGCAAGATCATTATTATAAACTTCCACTGGTAATGCAAATTTGGGACATGGGAAGAAAGGTCTTTGAAAGAGATTTGTTTTATAAGTTTGGTATACAAAGTGTTGAAAAGGTGAGCTTCTATAACAAAAAAAAATATAGTTGGTTTACCAGAAGATGTTAGCAATGGGTGGAAAATAGATATGATGGTCATTTGGAATGATGTACAATTTACTTCAGTTACCTCCAAAGTAGTCTTGTACGTTGGGAAGTGATCTGTTACTCCTTGTAAGTGTCTGCTCCTCTGAAATCATTTTCAAGAGAGTCTAGCCCAATGCACTGTAATTTTCTAAAGTTAGGCAGTCCATAGTCCTGCCTTAGATTGCTTTTCACTGGTTTCCTTAGCTTTCTAGAAATGTATTATGTATGCATCAACAGTATCTTTTCTATGTCAAGCACTGTTGGGTCTCAATCTATTCTAGATTTTTTATTTGGAAAAATCATGTCAACTTGCACTTGAAGCTGTTTACATGCAGCTCCAGCAAAGACATATTTTCTCCTTCTGGAGGCAAATAATACACTTTCAAAAAGTGCTAATTACTGTTAAGAGTGTCATTGAAAATATGACAGTCTATATTTATACTCAAATACCATGTTTACAGTTTGACTTTTTTAAAATTTATATTCTTTCTTAGAACTAAGTTCACCCTCCCTTTTACTTCTTCCCCCACATACATTCACCCAGAACTAATAAGAAATGAATCAGCTTACTGTAATGCAATATAAAGTTCTGCACACATTATATCCCATTCTTTCAGCTAGTGCCAAGACAGGGCTAAATCTTTTTAGAGCATGTAGCTTTAAAATACAACCATCTAGAAGAGGTTTACTGCAAATGCTACAGGAAGTGACTCTTAGATTTACTAGATACTAAACTTCTCATAGTTTTCACCTATATGCTTCACTTGTGCATTGCTGTGGTCTAGAAATTTATGAGCAAAGGCTGCTGTGGCTCCAGAATGGGACTGGTGTAATGCTGGTGTATGTACACACTCCACTGAGCTGAGTCCTGCTTTTAGAGATTAAATGAAGCATGTAGGAAAAACAAAGGTTTTATGTTATTGCTCTTGGCACTTGGTATAATAAGATGCAATATGGCAAGACTGCAGTATTGGAATGTGTTCATGAGTCAGAACTGACGTAAAAACAGCACAGATTGAGCAATATTGCAGTATGGCTATGGTTCTTACATTGTATATTGTAAATGCCATTCTTACAATCATCTCAAACTGTGGTGTGTAATCAGCAGGTTTTTAGGGTTAAGGCCAGTACCAGCTCCAACACAAGTTTATTGCTGGCTTGCATTGACATTATCAAAACTTAAATCTGCTCCCTGCATATATTGACTAAATTCTGACACAGTGCCTTCCCAAACAGAACATTCTTTAGTAATATACTCTATTGCATACAAGATATATACAGCCTGTATACAGACACTAGCTGCAAGGAACAACTGATTGATTCTTTATTTATTTATTTACCCCTCAAACTGTTGAAATAATGTAATAATTACATGGACTCCATACTAGATGGCCTCCTTGCCCTGGAATATCGTGAACAAATCTGGACCAAGTGGTCCTTCATAAAAATATTGTGGCCCAAGGTGAGAGTTTGGAGAAACCCCTGATATTCCTTTTGAGTTGTGGTCATAGCAGCTAAGCTTGGAGAACCAGCCTTTCACATTAACACTGTGTAAAAAAGGCTGTGTAATGTACAGTTGTGGACTCACCTTGCTAGGAGTGCAGTTGTTCAACAAGACGTCCAAACATTGAAAGACAATTTCAACTGGAATTCAAGTTAAGTTTCAGCAAAAGTTGTGAGTCAGAAAAGTAGTTTCACAGTGCAAAAGACCAGCCCAGCTTGGATACCAACACTGTAATTTCATACAATGTGCTAAGGAATGCTTACTCAGGTTTGGCCTATACATTACAACATGGGCAACAGACTGAGAGGAGCCGACTATAGTCATAGACATCCATAATTCTACGGCTGGCCTTGCCAGACCCCTGGAAAGTTGAGACAATTGCTTCAACTGCTGCCAAAACACTGAACAGCGCTTTTTGGAGGTTATTCTTAACCAACAAGAACATGGTTCTCACCTCCCCATTACCCACAGTAATTTGCAAGACTTGTTTCTCCCACTCAACTGCACCTTGCAGACGATCGTCTTTCCCTCTCACAGGAATATCTGTGATATTCTCACAGGAATATCACAGACAGAAATAGACTCTTCCATATTATAATAGCATATTTAAAAGCTGTTTATGCAGTGCATATATAAATGGAGCAAAGATTCCCATGCTCATACCAAAGTGTTATTTTTGCCCCATTTATATATATACACTGTTTTAAACTGTATGGCCAATGTGTAAAGAAAATGAAAGCAATTCTGCATGCTGCAGAATTGTTCATGCAAAAGGCCAAATTAATACAGAAGGACTTTGTGAAGTAGCAAGAAAACACAATTCTTGATTTCTGCACTTCCTGAATGCATGCAGAGTTGAATAGCAAAAGGTTTCAGTAACATCAAAATTCACTATGGACTGAGCAAAATATTACACAATCTATAAAATTGCCACTGATGTGATGCCTTAAATTATCCTACAATCTCATGAATGGTGACATAGGAAGTAAAGGATAACATTTATGCTTTGCCAATATACTTAGATTTTATTTTTCCCATTGCCTTGTAAGTTACTAACTCTTTTTGTCAACATAACAGATGTAAAGATTAAGGTGCACAGAGAATAATTTTCTAGAGAAGGGAATGGAAAGGGAAATAAAATATACTGAAGGATCCTATCTTGTCACAAGAAATTTTGAAAAGCTTAATTTTTTGTTCAAGGAAAGAGATGCAAGAGAAAAAGAATGGAAATAAATGACTGAAATGATGGCAGCAATCAGGAAAGAAAAATGTTCAGAAAGGGATTTCTACAAAAAAAAAAAAAAAAAAGTGGCGTTGGAAGACAGGTGTTTCAACCTTTTGAGAACAAAGGTTAAGCCTTACAAGAACTTCAGCCACTGATTTTATACAAAATACTTCCTCTGTCCTCCATAAAGATTGACAGTCTACAATAATGGTAGTGAGTTTATGATCACATTATGGATGGGAGTCAGTGAAGTCAGAAAAAGTGTTGCAATTCTCCTACCTTAAACTGACTCAACCAAGTCCACTACTATACTATTCCATCATTATTAAAATTCAGATTCTTCATACAATGAACAGTGAACACATGAATTATTAATACAGTTGTCTTTTGGTTTTGGGGGTTTTTATTGTGTTTTGGAGTTGTTTAGGGTTTTTTTACAAATTTTCATTTTTTTCCCCTGGGCTGCTGCTGCTGTTGCCCTAGATTCACAATTTGTTCAGATTAGACTAAAGGAGCAGCTCTAAGAAAAACAGCATGATCTATGGCCTTGTCTTAGGAGTGGAATTGAGGTAAAAACATAAAAGTAATTTTAACCTTTCCATAGCTATTCATTTTTACTGTTGAACAAATATGAAAACAATAAATTTCTGAATGTGATTGAGACCTCACTTTTGCAATAGTTTATGTAAGATAAGACCATTACTATTTTTCCTGCAAAAGATGTGTCTTTTGGGTTACTGACCATGTACAGGAAGGAAAAGTGCTTGTGGAATAATGCAAAGACATTCATGAAATTAATGTCAGCATTTTTTTGGAATAAAAGAAGATGCATCAAAAACTTCTACAACTTATGCAGCCATGGCTATCACCCAAAACCAGGAGATGTTTTGACTCCAAAAAGTCAGTCCATATTTTTTCCAAAGGGTGTGCAAATGCTAGGGTTGTTTATGCATAACCATATAAAACCAAAATATAAAATGCTTCTCAGCAAGCATGGTAGAAGTAAGTTCTGTGTAATGTAAGAATTGAATAATTAATTGTCTCTAAAAAAGAGTTTGAATTTATTTCACTCTCTGTCTCTAATAGTTTTATATTTGTAACTATGTTTTTCTGCCAATATCCCCCAAAGCAACTGCATTAAGAAACTCATTCTGAAAATATTTGTAGAACATCTCATGGAGGAAAATATGACCCACAAAGTCCACTCCTCATACAGGGGACAGAAAATGTGAAATGGCTCTGAAAGTTGGCAAAGAAAGATTTTTCATACAGCAAGAGGGTGTTTTCAAAATACAGAACTGTTTATACAAAAACTCATTGTGATGCTACTTGTTTTTCCTAGTTCTTAAATGTTTTGTTAGCTAAAAGCTTGACCCCAGCACAACAAGGCAAGGTTCATAACTAGACAAATGAGATGTTAGACACATTCTCAGCAAATTGCTGTAAAATTACTAATGTTGCAGCAGCATGACACATGAAAAAGGAAAGAATAAAAGAAAATTGTAGTCTGGCAATATGAAGGGCAAGTTCATTTCCTTCTGCATTGTTGGTACTGAAGAATCACTATCACCTACAGAGTACAGAAAGATTTTAAACAGATGTTCTGATTGACATAGAAGAAAGAAACAAACATCACACTTTATCTCTTCTAAAGTATTTAAAATATGGAAAAGATTAAATGAAAGAAACACTTACTAGAAATGCTTTTTTTGTCAATTCATTGCACTGGACAATTTGGAAAATTAAGTATTGCTTGCCCCCAGACATTGTCTTGTATTATTACACATAATTGCTTTCTCCCTTTGACATTATAATGTGAGATGTCATTGAGCATGAGATTAATCAAATACTAATCTGATAGCAAAATCAGAGAACAATTCAAGATTTTATATCAAGCGCAACTTAAGTATTCTGAATTCATCCTATTCCCAAAAAAATCACTTGCTTTCTTCATGGTTTTTGGGACTTTTTTCTTTCCATTTGTTTACTATTAGATTCCTTGGGACCTCTTGCTGAGAACCTGGAAAGACCTGATCTCACACATCCAATTTCTGTGTAGGGGTTATTCCCATCCACATCAATAATGGTTGAAATGATATCAATATTGACTTCTATTTATAATATATTTTAAGTTTTGTGACAAGTACACTGTGCTATTTTCTTTAATCTTTACTACCAACACCCAAACAAGTCCTGACAGTGTGTATTACAGTGACCATGCTCACTGAGCATGCTCACTGCTAAACAATTATATTATAGCCATGCTGGCAATGGTTTGAGATTGAGCCCTTCAGATTTCTCAGCACAATTAATTCCCATTAATACACAGAAATTACGGTTTCCTTTGCTGCCTAATTTGCTATATAGGTAGTATCAGATTATCAGATACTGTAATCATGGTAATTTTTTTTTTTTTTTATTCCCCCAAAGAAAGAAAGGAGACAGATCAAGAAAGCAGAAGTGGGTATAGAGGAAAGCAATATTCATGGATTTTGAGAGTGACAGAATGTAATTTAAAACACATAAACCAGTGTGAAAGCAAGATGGAAGGAGGCTTTAAGGTCTGAACCACGGATGTCCCCTGACACCCAGCAGGTTTCCCTGCAGTGCTGGGGATTTGTGGCATGCACTGGCTCCAGGTCTGCCAAGTTCTTCCAGCCATCCTGTCATGTTTAGCAAGACCACTCATGTGTGCAAGGTCTTGCGGAAACAGAGCCGAGCACAGAAAGGTGATGTAGAAGAAATGTGTCATGAAGTAACCATATCCTAGCAGGACCAATCTTGACTTCAGTCGTATTTTCAGTTTCTTCAGTATATGAGTTAAAACAATATTTATCTCTCTCTTCACTGCACCTTATGTGTTTTCCCGAGCTTTCCACTCAACACTTGAATACAGAAAAAATGCAGCTCTAAGACTGTATTATGACATTTCTTGTAGTAGCTGTTCAAAAAAGAATAAACTATTTTTTTTGTTTTTCCAGCCTCATTTTTATTCACTTCCTAAACATCAAACACAAAAATAAGAATTTATCTGAAAACAGATGGATGTAAATGTGTGTTGGATAGGAGCTGTCAGTCCAGTTCAGCATCTCCCTGGTGAGCCATGTGTTACTGTAATTCTTATAAAGAATAGCAGTAAACCATAAGACGTGCAGTCATAGTTTTCAAATATTTTATTTTGAAAAGCTACTGCTACATATGTCAGTTTTCATTTAGCAAAATTGTATAAACATTGTAGCAATCTATAAATATTGATATTTAATTATTTTACTGAATCATAGAAAAGATAGAGGTATTTTCAGGTGAAGCTTTCATTGTGAGAGATAGAGCTAACAGCATGTTTATAGCTTTGCGGCTTTTCCTTTCAAGGGAAAGAAAACATAACCCTAAATTTAAACCCTATATTTAAATTATAGATTTGAGAGTCTGCAATCCTAGAAATCCATAGAAATTCTAGTTCCCTGACCAGGGACGGAAAAAGATGGAAAAAAAATAAACAAAAGAAATCTGAAAATCATGGGTTTTCATTTTGAGTTTCAGACCATTTCATTCAGTTACTCCTTTTTTTCTTTGCAAGAATGCTTCACTGAACTTCCATGGCAATTAAGAAAGACAGAAGATGTTCTTAAAAGCTATTTAGTTTGTACTAAAATAAATATATTTGGTTTTTACAACAGAACCAATTTTTTTAAACCAACCTACTGAGGCTAGCCTATTAAGAAGAAAATATAGTTCAGCATTTATCATTTACAAGACTATGCTTATGCATTTTACATCATAACAAATTGCTTGCTTGCTTACAATTTAAATTTGACCTCTTTAGGAAACCTGTACACTTTTTTCTCCATAGAAGAGTTTGAACAATTTCACCATGCACAATCTTTTCTCTGCTTGGCAGACTCTGAGCGAAGCTGAATTCCCAATTAATTGTCTGAAGTTTATGTGTCTAATGGTTTCACAACACTGTAGTCTCTTTGAAGAAAATAAAGTTGACTAGACAGCATTTTGGTGCATCACAAGACTGAAATCATTGCAATCAGGAAGAAATATGACTGCGACACAGCAGGCACAGACAAATTATATTTCATTTCATTTACTGTGTCAGTTATGACTACAAAATGAAAATTCACTATTATTAAAAAAAAAGAGAAAAACTTAAAAATAAAGGAAGACATGATAATATGAAAGATTCTAAATGTTTCAGGTTTGCATATAAAACACTTTTTGTCATAGGAAAAATAGTCTAACTGAGCATTTCTGACCAGGCTTGTTAGTATAAACCAACATTTTTAAGGCTTACATCAAGATGCTATTTATGTTGTCTCATTAACTGCAGCCTGGGGAAAACAAGCTCTGAAAGACCATGTACCAAACCTAGACCAAATATACATGAAAAATTATTTTAAAAATAGAAAAATAGAATGATTCTCAAAGTTGATGCAGTACATACCCTAAATATTTTGACGCATCTGTACAATAAGCTTAAAAATAATTGTTATGATTAACTAGAGAGATTTCTTTGCATGTACAAATAAAAAAAAATCTCATTTAATGCCAACTGCGTTCCTTATTCTGTTCTGAAACTTAATTTCCAGATAAAATAATAATTTTGAGAATTAAATAATACGAATTTTTATTTAAAAATGGGGACATTACATTTCCTGTGTATGTAGTGCATGTGGGTATACCTATATGTTGCTATGTGTGCTTTTTCAGAGAAATAATTAATACTCATAAAAATGTACCACTGTTCACACACTTACCCACAAACACGCAGATGGAAAGATACACACAGGCCAGTAGTGAAAAGGGTACGACAACTATTTATAAATAAAGATGTATGTACATATATATAATTGCATACTCCCAGAGAGGGTGTTTAGACTATTCTTATCAGAGGATCTCAGCTGGTTTTGGGCATACAGGACATTAAATTCTTGCTCAGAGTAGAAAGCGTGCATCTCAAAGATACATGTTACATCACCCATATCTATACAAATTGCATGTTGACATTAAATACAATTGTGTTGAACAACAAGTGTCTTAACCACAGGTTAATCAAATGCCAAATAAATGTTAAGCATTCCAGAAAAATCACAATCAAAATCACTAATCTCTCCACAATTACAAAAAGAAAAAGAAGTTAAAATAATTAAAGATAGAAATATTTTATGTATCTCTATTAGAGTTATCAAATGAAACCCCAAATCAAATCTATTTTAAACATGCCTTTATTGTGCAATAATTCATTCACAAAAGTTAGTCTTGATGCCTAATTGCGCCCACACATAACATAGTGTTAAATTTGAATCATATTAGTTGTGATGAAAGAGTGATTAAACTGTTTCTACTTTAATAATTAAACTTTCAAAAATTCCTTGAAACATTGTTTCCAAACAAAAGTAAGTGAGGCAAGAACAGACTGAAGAGGTATGATTTAATGATACTGTTCATATTAAAGAGCTCAATGAAAGGTGAAGGCAATGTGAGGCCATTTCAGTAAGTCAAATGTTTCTCTTTCTCTTTCTCTTCTATCTTTCTTCTTTCTCTTTCCTTCTCTCTTTTCATTTCCCTTTTTCTTTTTCTTTTCCTCTCTCTTTTTTTTTTTTTTTTTTTTTTTTTTGGGGGGGTCGGGGTTGTTTTGGTTTGATTTTTTTTTGTTTGTTTTGTTTTATAGGGATTAATGACTCAGACTTCTTTCTAACTTGCATAACATTTTGTTTTATAGATTAAAACCAGCATCCCATTGGTTGGCACAGTCCCAGTGCTTATATAAAAGGGATCAAGGAACTAGTTTTTCCTGAATACAAGAGAAGCATCGATGTCAAAAAATCCCTGTTTTCTTTTCCTGACTGTTCTCCAGATGACTTTGCAATACTGAATTATTTACATCTTGACAAAGGCTGTGATATAATTCCAGAAGTTTTACAAGAGGATCTCTCCAAAATTTTCCACCTCAGTCAACAAGACATATGATATTCCCTGAGCATAACAGCTTTACTGCCAAAAAATAAAATATGTTTCTGCTTACTGCCAACCCACCTGACTTTACCTAAGTAAATTCCTTGCCAAATCCATCAGCCTTTCCACCCTCAACCCTAAATCCATTCAGTCTTGCTCAATTTAATATGCATTCTCTTACCTACCAATTCATGAAACATCATTTGATAGGACTAAAATACACTGAAGTGGTATGACTTGGGAGTGGGGCAGGGGGCATTAGTTATATGAATGTTGATCTTCTCATTTGAAGTATGCACTATAAATTCAGAGAATAAGACCTCATTTGGTCTGAATGAATTTTTCCTGACTGCCAGCGATTTGTGCAGAAGAAATTAATGGGTGTACAAGTGCCAATACATTGGAAGTAGGAAAGATCCCCCACAGAATGCAGGGAAACACAAGCAGCACCAACCAAAAAGCCACACTGAGTAATTGCATCTATGAAATTCAAAGACCAGGTCTTCTCTAAAAGCACACCCTAAAACTTTCCAACTGAAAAATCACATTTATGCTTGTCTGGTATATTCTAAGAACCTACAATGAAGGCAGCTTTGTTTTGATTATTAGTAAAGACAAAGTAAACAATAACTTTTTCACTACAGACTCTTGCCATATTCTAAGATTAAAATTGGGACAAATTCTGACAGGCAGGAGAAATTCAAAACCCCCTTTATTTTTATTTTCATGTCTTTTTAGTTTAAAATCATGGGAATACTCAGAAGACTGATACTACTGCGTAGGAAGCGAGAGCATCTACACATGAACGGTGGGAAAATAAACTTAAGAGAATAAGATCCTAGTACAGCCAGCTATTACTATTTAAAAACCTGGTTACAGAATCAGCTTGATTACTTAGTCTGTCTTGTAACCTTACCTCCAAACTGTAGGGAAGGAAATGCTGTGTGTTAGGAGGGCAGGGAGAGACCAAAATGACAACATAACAAAAAAACCAAAACCAAAACCAAAACCAAAAGCCCTGAAGGACAAAAGGAACTCGAAATGTGTAGAAAAGAGGAAGGGTTTTATAAGGGGCAAACTTAGATCCATCCCACCCCACCTACATATAAGAACATAGTTAAGGAACCTTGTTAAAGTAGCAAGCTCTCCTTACAGACAACCAATGGTTTTAGATGCCTTCAAAGCAGGCAATGTAATTGAAGCACACGTGTGATGTTGTGAACCCTAACTCCAATGAAAGTCACCTCTCTTCAGAAACTGCACCTAGAAATTCAGGGCACCTGCTCTGCCCAAAGAAGATGGCATTAACTTCTCACAAGTAACTCCTTGAGATTGGATGGTTCATCTTGTTCTAAGAGTTTGACAAGAAACAAAGACCAAAACAAATAAACAAATCAGAGATTTTATTTCAGGAAATTTGAAAACAGTCAGAATTTATTAACTCCAAATCACAGAGCATGCAAAATGCATAATAGTTTAAAATTTATGCCTAGTGGAGTGAAGCCATTTGCCCTATCTTCAGGCCGTTGAAGCAGTTGTTACAGGGCTTTGTCAAATTCAGGCATAATTTTGTTTCTAGAAGGTAACATTGAAGTTCAATTACTTACGATACTAATTTGTCAGAAAGAATGTTTTATATCATCTTTCAACTATAGTAATCCAGACAGACAGGTACTAAGATTATGAGTTGAAATTTATCTGGATGTATATGCACATTCCTAGTCCATACGCATTTTGTATGACTCATTATTCATAATGCTCCTACATACTATACAGGTGATTATAAATTCATTTTCCTTTCATGTCCTCTGTGGATGTGAACACTTTGACTGATATTCTCAACAGTACATTTATCTCTTTCTCAGAGTAATGACAGATGAAATGAAATGACCTATTCTAACAATATGATTATTAATTTTTTGCCAGAATTCATTTTTACTGCTTTTCCAAGCTCCCCTGGTATCATGTGTTTTCCTCATTTCTTAGTGTTCCAGTATTTCATTTCCTGCATAAAATACCTATAAGTGGATTAGAAAGCAAGCATTAAAGAGACAGGATATACGGCATTTCAGATGATGAAATATTAGCAAAAACAGGACTGATGCTCCTAGGTGCATTTTTACACTTTGTAATGATATTTGTTCTTTTACAGAGGTACCTGAACAAAACACTTAAAGAAAAACTATGGAAGTCCTTGAGAAATTTTGGTGCTTGGAAAAAGCTGCACTTTTCATGAGACTTTTTTAATTAAGTCTGAGGGAAAATAATACACAAACAGATCATTTTTCAAGAAAGGTGATTTTCATCTGTCCTCGACATACATTTCGTTGTAACCCAGAAATTACCATAATGAATCTTTGATCCCATCTTCCAGTCTTGACTAAGATCAAGTATGAGTTGTTCAGATACATTTTGAAACTATATCTTAAGTATGGAATAGTCTGTCATTAATGTAGAGGAATACTATATAATTAATAATTAATCTACATTACATTCTCTTGGACAACTAAGCAAAGGAGAATTGAGGCAGAAATACAGCAATGTTTTTAAAATACATGACAAAATAAATTATAATATGTAAGCTTGTCCAAATCTATTTAAAAACTCTTGTTGTACATGTTCACTTACTTTTGTCTATACAATTTGCAATCTATTTTCAAGGCAATATAATGCATTTTATTAAATTTGAAGAGACACAATATGATCTTAAAGGCTATGCTTGACAATATATTTCTGATCTGAAAAACACATTAAGTTTTATTCTAGTTAAAAGTCGTGCCCCATAGAGCCAGGAAAGAGCAACATGAAAAATGATCTCTTATACATGTATATTATGGTTGTGTATAATTTTTTCTCCAATACAGACTCTGCTATGTGCAATGCTCATTAAATGAGTATCCAGTACTTTCTTTTTTGTAAGTTGCTTAATATAGGGACTTATATTTATTGCATATTTTCATACCTAATTTGAAGGCACAATTAGTCTTTCCTAGCAGGATTTTAGAGGGATTATCTGTACAACACAGTGTTTGAAAAGACTGCCTCCTTTTCCTTTGCATCTACTCAATGAGGTTAGATTTCAGTGAAGATCTATCTTGACAAAAGAAACATATTGAAGTAAAAGACTTCTTTCAACACTAAGTAACAAACTCAAGGCACCTAACACCTAATTTTTCAAAATACTTTAGCCTTTAGAGACGTGTTCAATGCTTCTGAACAAAGTATTACTGAAATCACAGGCCAGATTATGCACATGTATTTTAGATTATTAGGCCAGTCTTCTGGGAGATATCAGCTAGTATGAGTCCAAAAACTGCCACTGAGCATATGCAAACTAGAATTTTTGCCATTTGGTCAAACCTGGATGAAATTTTACAAAGGTAGCAAAATATTCTTTAGCACAGACCCTTCTCTACCTACCATAATGTTTACAGGATCAGCACATTTATGATCCTAGCCTGGTTTTTTTTAAGTAAATGTACTGAACTGATATAAATTCAGCCAATTTGAATAAATTACTAGTCTGCAATATTTCAGATTGCTCAGTCAACAAATGACATTTGGCTCTGAAAGTCACCTTCAGTCAATCCTGCTGGTAACTATCTATTTTTCTAAGGTAATTCTACACTAACACAAGAATAGTAACACTATTTAGAAGCAAACTAGATTTGCCCACCTCATTCCCACTCATCTCCTTGTCTGTTTTTCCAAAGTGAAACTGCCTGTTTTGTGTTCTCAGAGTATTTGCTGATTCAGTTTTTTCTGTAGAGTAGAGCACAATAAGTCTCATTAAATTATATAATATTTCCTTACTTGTTACAGTCACTGTGGCTGACATTGAACACCAAATTGTAGAAGAATCTCTCTGCAGGAATTAATTATTATTTAAGCAGACTGGGTCAAGGGGGAAAAATAAATTAAAAAGTGACATCAAAAGCATTGATACTCTGAAATTTTATTAAATGCCGCAATGAACATGCAGCAGTTCAGCTTATGCAGAGCCATGTAAGTTACTTATTTTTGGATCTTAGTTTCCAAATAAAATTAAGAATATGAAAATAAATCTAAACACATAAATACATCAATTATAATCTCTATAAACTGAAGTGAGAAATTACAATTTTTTCCCCAAAACTATTCAGGACAGTCAACTCCTAACTTCTGGAACTTCTTAATCGATTCAAGCATAAATAAAATTGCAGCTAGAAATCAGGACATACACTTGCATAATGAGTGAAATGAAGCAACAGAGCTATTTGATGGGAAGCTTTTTGTAGGTAGTGGCAGGATTTAGATCCTTTTTGGCTGCATGTAGTGACAGACTGCTTTGAGAAATATCTTTATGTTGCCTTTTCAAGGAACACATCTTTCTGGAAGAATACTATAAAAGAAATACATAAAATCAATCACAAAATGGTTGGGTTGGAAGGGGTCTTGATAATCATCTAGTTCTAGCCCCCCCACATGGGCAGATAAACCTTACATTAGACCTGGTTCTCAGAGTTTCATTCAAGCTGGCCTTAAACACTTCTGGTATTGCTGAGTCCGCAACTTCTCTGGGCAACCTGTTCCAGCCTGTGTCTCACCACCCCCATAGCCAAGAATTTGTTCCTAATATGTTATTAAAACCTACTCTCTTCCAGTTTGAAACCCTCCCCATTTGCCCTCTCACTACACTGTCTTGTAAAAAATCTTTCTGTCTTTCTTGTAGGCTGTCTTCAGGTACCAGAAGGTTGCAATTAGGTCACCCTAGTGCCTTCTCTTTTCCAGGATGGGCAAACTCAAATCTCTTGGCCTTTCCTTATATAAGAGGTGTTTCATCCCTCTAATCATCTTAGTGAGACTGCTCTGGACTCACTCCAACAGCTCAACATCCATTTGGTGCTGAGGATCCCAGAGCTGGATGAAGCACTGCAGGTGGGGTCTCATGAGAGGGAAGTAGAGGGCCAGAATCACTTTTCCTGACCTACTGGTTTTGCTGCCTTGGGTGCAGCCCAGGATATGGTTGCCTTTCTGAACTGCAAGCTTACATTGCCAGCTCTTGCCCAGTCTCTCAGCCACCAGCACCCCCAAGCCCTTCTCGATCTGCTCTTGATCTGTTCATCCCCCTGTTCAATGATATCAATATCACTGATATTGGGGATTGACTCAGCCCAGGTGCAGCACCTTGTATGTGGCGTTGTTACAACTCACAGATTCCCATGGGCCTCTCAAGATTTTTGAGGTGCCTCTAGATGGCATCCTGTCCTTCAGATGTGGCAACCACACCACTCAGCTTGGTATTATCTGCAAATGTACTGAGGATGTACTTGAACCCTCTGTCTATCTAAGTAATGAAGATATTAAATAACAGTGTTACCAATACGGATCCCTGAAGGACACCAGTTGTCACTGATGTCCATCAGGACTCTGAACTGTTGACCACTACCCTCTGGACACAACCATCCAACCACTTTCTTATACAACCAGTCCACTCATTAAATCCCTTTCTCTCCAATTTAGAGAAGGATGTTGTGGGAGACCAGTGGACACCTGTTCCTGGTAAATTGTATTCTTCTGCAGTGAACAAATGAAATGCATGTGGGTTATGAGTTAAGTAGTTTGAGAAACAAATTATCCTCCAACAAATAGAAATGTAACTCTGTGAGATTAAATGCAGACCCATATTGGTCACACTGAACTAAAACTCACTTTAAAACAGCAAAGCAAAGCAAACATTTGTGATTTGTTGAAACTAATTAGTTATCAACATGCAGCATAGTCAACAACATGAAAAATTCTGTGGTCAAAATCTACAGGAGTAGTAATGTGAGGAAAATTAAGCTACTTCTAGTGAAGTTCTACCAAGGGATACAGCCAAGTAGGGGAAACAGGTAACAGGTTAGGATGCTGATTCCTCCTGTTTATTTAAGCTTCCAAATCACCAGTTTCATCCGATGCACTATTTGTCAGTGCATCGGATGCAGCACAGTTTCACAGTAGCCTTCAATCCAATGAGAAACTGAATATGAGGATCCCTATTTCTATTATTTTAGTTAATGGTAGGTAACCAAACTTTAATGGGTTTAGCTAATTCCATCTAGTCAGACAATTCACATAAGAAAATATCGAGGGCCTGCACAGAGCCAATAACACCCTGTATGGATTAGAAATACTTTTGATTTAGTTCTGCATAGCTCTTTCCCTGGCATGTTACTTCATTTGACACCTCAGAACAACCACATCAATTTCACTTCAATCAAGTATTGCCTTCATACAGAGGCAAAGATGTGTCACCTTCCCATGATATCTCATGGCAAACTGCATGCACTTCAAACAATGTATACCAACAAATAGATGGCTTCGTTTCACAGTGTACATTACAGGAAAAATCTTCACTGGCAGCCTATTTGTCAGTGCATCGGATGCAGCACAGTAACACCACACCATCTGGAGATTCCAGTGAAAAAACACTTAGGGTGAAATTCCTCCTTCATCTACTGCTCACTGAAAGGAGACAGAATAATGGGTCTTCTCTGCAGTTTGTTATAATGTCAGAAACCAGGAATTGACTGTGATGCTTTTATTTGTATTGGTTTGAAAAAAAGAATTGAATATGCTGTAGCAGTAAAAGCAGAAGATCAAAATTAAGATTGAATCATGACAAAACACTGCTAAGATTTACTCCTCCATTCTCACAAGGGGAGGAAACTGTATTCCATATACAGTTGCATTTTCAGTCTTCAAATGTCTCAGCACAAAACCCAGAACACTACTCAGATTCAAACAGCAATTCTCACCATATTTCTTCATAAAACCATGCACACTACTGAATTATTTTGACTCATTTGCACCTAAGGTTTCACGTTCACTAATGACTTAAGAACACCCAATGCTTTAAAGGGAAAACTAATTAACATATTTACTGGTGTAATTGTCAGGTGGAGTTTTAATAGCAATGTTGTCTTGAAGAGAAACATATTTTTTACAATTAGTGTGGCTTCTCACATATATGACTTTCCACCAGTCTTTCCAATAGACACAAAGAGAAAGAAAAGAATCTTCACAGCTTTTACCATGATTTCTACTTACTGTAAAATAACATTTACAGCTACTGTTGGAGGAAAAGTTAATTGGATTATAGATTATACCAAAGTAAATACTGCAAATTAAATGCCAAAAAGAATGAAAAATATTCAGATATAGCTTGATTGCAGATAGAAATGTCCTCAGGAGTGAAAAATCTGCATTTTTCACATATTTGTGAAGTAATTAAACAACAATCCCATAGTAGCCATGCTATAATTAGTTTAGTAACTAAACACTGATCCATTAATTTTTGCTCATGTTTTCTGTAACATACATTATAGTTGAGGAATACCAGTTGCTGTACTTTATTCTGATTTGCTGCTGATTAACAGCAGAAGAAGCCAAACTTAGAGCTTTTCAAGAACAGATGGTGCTTCTATCCTCTCCTTACTGGTCAGAAATTCAGAGAAATAAGGATGAAGACGGATGTAGAAGGAAAAGAGAAGCAACCAAAAGAGGAAAAAAAAGTTTGGCAGTTCCCATAAGCAGCTATAGAAACAAATTATATCCATTTTCCACTGTGGGTGTACAAGCTTGAGGATTCACAGATGGCTTGGAATTCAGCTCCTCATCAGAGCTGAATGTGTTTCTAAGACAGTCTGAAAAGGGGGTACCGAGTGATTGCTGAATGTTATTTTTCCCACTTTTACTACTTTATAGTGTCCTTTCCTTACCTCCTTTTTCTCAAAATTAATGATCCATGCAGTAAGAATGGAAGTTTTTTGAGGTACCATGATAAAATGGACACTGACAGTATTTGACCAGATCAGAAAACTAAAGGTTGCTTTCACTGTGGGTTTCCTAAAGCCTAAGGGGACTTGAGGAGTTCTCATATCCTCCTACCTACTCCTTATAAATAAAATCATGACTCATTTTTAAAAATTTGGTATCAAGTGAGTCATTTTTTTTGCACGAGTAGATTGAGACACCTTAATTTGGTGGTCTCCATTTCTCTACCAAGAGGGCAGGAATGCTTCAACATTCTTGGAAATACAACCAAATGTAAAGTAAGGCTCTCTGCTTCCATAGAGATAAAGAACCCCTTCTTAACTGTACTGAATAAACATTCACTCAGTATTTAGGTGCTAGAGTAAATAATTAGGTGCAAGAACACAGTGCCAAAAACAGATTTGCTGCTGTTGACAAGGTGTTGTCCATATTTATTCCAAGCCACAAAAATGTCAGTTTGGATCCAGGAATTTTCATATATTGATTATATCTCTTTATTCAAAGTCCACCACCTTCTCAGACGTCTTTTATTTCTGATGATGCTCTATTTGCCATCCAATTTTACCAGGCTCTGTCTGCTAGGACTTGCACTCATCTCTTCTTTTAAATTTAAAAAAAATTAGTATCTCACCCTTCTAGCATGTGTTCCTATTGATTAGTGTTATGAAAGAAGTAAGAAACTTGTTTTGATCTCTGCCAGACTCAGCAATGGACCTCTCCTGCAATGACTTACTGCATGATTTTCATTCTCTGTAGTGACCCCCTTGAAATTTCATCAATACAGTTCAACTTGTCGAACTATCAGTGAAAAGAAACTGCAGCAGCCTTGCTGAGCCTCTGTTTGCTTCTGTCATGGAGTTCATGGGGACTCTCAATAATGGGAAAACCAAAGGTCCACATGTGCCCTGCTTTACAACAGAAAAATCCAAGCATGTCCTATCAAATGCAGGCATTTAGTCTTTCTGTAAATAAAGTATTTTAACTCTGTTTCTCTCCACAGAATAAAGGCAATTGCATTTAAACTAACTGTCTTTAGAAAACTGATAGGGATTTCATAACAAGAGAGAGGCAAGACTGCTATAAAGAATCTTTAAATATTTAAAATGCTTCCAAAGCTAAGATAGCTACAAGGAAGATTTCTCTGTGTTCTGCTAAGTTAAGTGGAACTCTCCTGGGGTACATACTAAAATACCTCCTGTTTTACAGGGCTGGTACAATCATGTTAGGGGTGTGTAAGTGTTTTGATGTGCCAGACACTGAAGAAAGGACTAATATTTGAAATCTTAATAATATTTCTAGGTTACATTACCAATAAATAAGTAGTGCCTAATAGTTTCATAAATAAACATCTAAACCAATGAAAAACATAAAATGGCATGAAATGAAAGTCTAGAATGCAGAAATAGTAGACAGATTCTGTCTACATATGTTGGTGTTTGAATTACAGGGAAATGTTATTTCCACAAACCTTTACTTCACCAAAATCACTCTGGGCACGAAACAAGACAGGAACATTTATTCTCCTTCATTGTTCTTAATGAACTGCTGAAAAACAAATTTAGCAGACAGGAGAGTTAAACTGAAGTTTTCATTTTCTGGAATGAAACTATTATGTTAACTGTTATTCCCTCCCTATATATGCTATCACATATTTTAAAACTCTTAATAATTTCATGCAACAATGGAGCAGTAATTTACCCACTGCTTCTCCCAGCAAAATGCTGTGTTTGACTCCTCATTCCCTTCCACTTGCAATACAGTCTCATAAAGGCCATATTTCCAAACTGATCCAGAGAACTGCAGGTTTTTTTGTGATGGCAAAAGACTTTTGCCATTTTCTTGCATGATTTAAAGATAATCTTCTCCAAAAAAACCTAAAGAAAATGCAGAACATAATTCTAAAATCTCAAAACATCAAAGTCTGCTTTCCACTATTCATTGCAAATATCTCTCTCGACTTATCACACCCGTGAATACCAAGAAGGTAGTAAAACACCTCAGTCACAAATAATAGCAGTGAATATATAATGCCCTACACAAAACATGGCGCATATCTTAAATACTAATTCAATCAGTATTACATAAAAGTTCTTTGAAAAATGAATTACCTTCCATCTCACAGTTGAAGATAACATCCTGTCATGTCTAATCACTGGGGAAAAAACCACAGATGCCACAGGCCAGTCCATGCTTAATTATACTTAACTCTATAATAAGGATGGTCAAGTACTAAACTTCTTAAAAAAAACCCCTGATATTTCAAGAAAAATCCTTGAACTTCATGAATCTTCAGAAAGGCTGAGAATTTTAATTAGTAGGCCAGGAGATAGCCTTTATCTTTTAATGCATATTTACCGATATTTGGGGTTTTTACTCCCAATCCTCTGAAATTACATCTCAAAAGACAGAATACATCTGTAGAGAAGCTGTTTAAAAACCCAAATGTTTGAAAATCCCCAGAAGATGCATGAAACAAAAGAGCCATAAAAGTAATGGCTGAAGTTATTGCTGCTAGTGCTTCTTATTTGCTAACATTTATTGCAACACAAAATGCTAGAGCAGCAAACTGCAATTTTCCTCTTCACACTAAAGATATTGTTGCAAGTAGAAACACTGTGGGTGGGACTTATTTCAGGTTGAAATACCTACAAAAGATATCTGTAACTGAGTATGGAGGGTAACCTATTGCAGTTACTGAAACACAGCAAACAATTCAATACCTAATCACCATGTGTCTTCAGACAGATAGGCTGAATTACTTGCTAGACTTCATTGATCTCATGAGAAACTTAAACTTCTTACAGCCAGCCTGTTCTAGCACTGCATCTCACACTTGGTGCATTTGATTGAAAACCAAAAGAAAACAAATTGATATTAAACCACAATCAGTGCTAGAAATATAACCAGTATGGTACATTCATCTATCCATCCATCCATCCATCTATCTATCTATCTATCTATCTATCTATCTATCTATCTATCTATCTATCTATCTATCTATCTATCTCTCCAATCGTTATGACTACGATTATGCTTTATTATGGACTGACTACTAAACCCTGTAATTATACAATCAATATCTCACAAAATACAAAGTAATTTAAAACATTGAACATATATTAGAAATAGAATCACAAATACTTTGAAGCTTCATCTGACCCGGAAAAGGAAAATGTCACTCGAACTCAAAGATTAGATGCTCAGGAAATGCTTTTTACCCATCACTAAAATTTTCCCTTTTACAGGACAATCTAGTAGCCTTGCAGACATCCAGCTGCTCAGAGCACATATTGTCATATTGAAATCTTTCCCCAATAACTCCTCTCTGTATTCCATTCATCTTCATAAAATTCATTGCAAGTCCTAGCAGCTCAGCAGGAGTCAAAGAGGAGATGTCAGGACAGCAGCTGGGCACTCCCACACGGGCACGTCTGCTCGCGACCTGCTGCAGCCAGACCCGAAGGTCCTCGGCAGGCATCGCGTGGTGCCTCCAGAGCAGACCAAATTAATGCAACTGATGCAGAGAGGCAAACACACTTTGTTGGAGGCTGTCTGTGCTGAGTAAATGCACAAAAAAAGCATCCCAGAATACTAAATCAGGGCAACTAGTGTGTGATGGCTTTTCAGTCAAGAGTTTTTTCAAGCACGGATTTGGCATCTGTTTTGATGGTATCTGGATGAGTAAGAAGACTCTCCTAAAAGCAGTACTTTTATTGGTGTAAATAATTAATAGGCAAAGTCAGTATAATGGTGAAATGCTCACCAGTATTAGGTAGGAGTTACCGAGTTACATCTTCATGACTCACCATTCAATTCTGTATTAATTCATAAATTGTGAGTTACAAAGGGTTATGATAAGTATACTTCTGCCAACAAAGAAAATTAACCTTAAGAAAAATACAGCTTTTTTTTTAATACACAGACCAATGGGATGTTCAAGAAGTTAATAATTTTTTTATTATTTAAGGGTACGCAAAAATCTTCCTTTTTTAAAAATAATTTAGATGTTCTAAAATTATATAACTACAAGGGTAAATAAGTTTCTTTTTCTCCTTAACTCCTGCTTTCAGCTTCCAAAATACTTTTTCTAAAACCTTTAAGCTCAATTCAGATGTGTCTTTTATATGTGCTAAAGAAAATTCTCTTGACCACATCACATCTTGCCCAATGTAGAGCAGGTCTGTGAAGAAAATGTGTGGGGTAAAAGTACTTTTAATTTAGGTTGGCTCTAAAATTCTTGGGAAAATTTCAACTGCTCCCCAAACAATTTCGGAAAATTTCAACTGCTCCCCAAACAATTCTCTGTTTTTAATGGGTTTTGCAGGTACATATATTTCTTTTGCAAGCTTCTGCAGGCTGTGAGGCTTGCTTTTTATTGTGTTCCCTCCAACAATTTGGCTCCTTTCACTAAGGCCAAGTATCAGAGACTAATTACATCTTGGAGTTTCATATTTCATTTTTCACTGATTGGAAAGAAAACTATACATTTAGCTCAGACCAGCTGCCTAATTTTTTAAGATCTGAAACTAAATTAATCTGTGAGATGATTCCATCCTTGGATATGATGCTTTCAACTTCTCACAGCACACAAGTGCAATCTACAGCCATGTCATTCTGTGTACTGACTACTTTCACTGTACTGCTGAGCCCACCCATTATTTCACCACTCAATATGCCAGAACTACACTTTGCCTGCATGCTTGTGGTACTTAGACAAGTTTGAAAAAGAAAGTGACTGGCTGAGCCTGGATCGCACTGACAAGCTCTTATCATTTTGACTTTGTCCCCTCTTCTGTAATATCTCCTTTAGGAGACAACCGTAATCTGCGTATGCATAAATCCAAAGCTCAAGGTTTTTTTGTCTCTGACCTTCTCCGGCTAGAACTGGGGTGCATCTATATGTGGTTGTGGCAACCTTCCAGTCTTTCAGCAAAACCGCTTGTGTTGTTCATGCTATTTAAGTCACCTGTACATTTTCAGGCTTGCTCAGCTGCACTGTCCTTTATAGCAGCTACTTTTTACATGTTGCCTCAGGTTTCATGTTAGTAAATTATTACCCTTTTACTTTCCTTTACACAATTTCAAAAGACATTTTATCATGACAAATCTAAGCCTAAACATATTTCAAAGAAGTATTCTCAGAAGAAAAAACAACAGCACAAACCACAGAACTGCATTTATATTAAAAACACAGCAACAGGAAAATTAGCATAAGACATAACTTCTGAAGAAGTAGAAATGAAACAGAATAATGCACACTAATCAATGACAGTAATGAGGCTGGCAAAATCCCAATTATACCATTTTATCTGTGGGTACAGTCTCTACTTATGACTTATAACATTGATCAGGTAGTAAAACAGATGTGTTTTGTTAATCTCTAAGAGTCAAGGTCAGAGTTATTCAGTTGAATCCTAGGAGGAAAAATTTGGCCAATACCACGACAACCATCATTTACTCGTATTGTGCCTTGCATTTAAAATTCTTACCAAAAAATGCTACCATTGAACAATATTTTGCATAGGTGAGATGCACAACAATTGTTTGTAGCATCATAATTATGGCTAAATTAGATATTTGATTATGATTTCGGACTTTTCCTTTTATTTTTGACAATATGACCCAGAAGGCTTCACACAATATCAGGTCCTCATTGTGCCTGATAACAAAAGGGATGCAATGAAGATAAACACTGAGCATGACTAGACTTGACAGAAAAGCACCATAAATCTTAAATCTGCAAATCAAATATCATCAGAATTATCAGTGACAGTTCTGGAGACTGTAATACTGTGTTGTATACTGTGAAAGTATTAAACTTTAGTAAATTTATTAAGCACTTAGGAGTGTACTATCTTTCTAGGGTGTTTTTTTTAATCTACTGGCCATTAACAATATAATAGATTAATAAATAAATAGATTAATAAATAATAGATTAACTACTTTAAACCAAAATTCTTTATGTTAAACAAAAAGGAAACATTTCCAGAACAAGTCTTTAAATCAGATTAGATTTTGAAAATGTTTTTGTAAAAGCAATTTATTTGCCTAGGAACAATTAGCTTGGCAATCACATCTGGTTTTCTATCACACTGGTTTGCATTAATATGAAAGGATCAAAAAGATCTTTGATTTTCAGAACCTCCCCAACAAAATTTCAATTAAAAAAGGTCAATTCTATAGGTGACTGAAAAACAAGAAAGAAAGGAGCAGCAAAAGGAAAACTTCTGAAATATTTCTATCAACTTTATTTTGTAGTAGTAACCACACTATATTTAACTTACTGCTGGGCTGACTGAAACAAAACCAAAATAAATTCCTTAATTTCACACAGTGAAAGATAACTTTACAAATTGTCTCAAGTATTTTGATACCTATTAAAATTTTACATGGTGTGATTTTGGCCAAAGGTCAATTAACTCAGCATGACAAATGAGGCTATTTCACTGTAAAGAAGCCATTTTCATAGACTTCTCTGGGACAAAAAACTCAGTTTGCAAATTTTTTGAGGGTAAATAATGAGAACTTCATCACTCATTTTGGTCCTCTAAGCTCTCTCAATTGCCACCTTAGGCTAGGAAGTCATTTGTTTGCTTTAATTTGTCACAGCAGCACAGACTTCCTTAAAATGATAAGATGCATTTTTGGAATCAGATGAAAACAGAGAAGACAAAGTGTGAATTTAAAATCCAGAAGCTGCATGAATTGATAGATGGTAACACCTGATTCTCAGAGATATTATCCTCAGCTCTTTCACTGCTAGCAGCCTACATGCTAAGTTGAATGAAATAACCGAGGGACATAATTCAGTGGCGGACCTGAAATTATTAAGATACTGGTTGTATTTGATGATCTTTTCCAACCTTAATGATTCTATGATTCTATGAACTGGTTGAAGACCTCCTATTAACAGAGAAGAGAAGACATTATCAGGCTACCAAAAGCAGCATAATAAACCTTCAGTGCAAATTCTACCCTCTGTTGATGTTCAGATTCCCCTAAGTACCTAACATGCTTATTCATCTTTGAAATCAACAACCTGTTGATGACTGAAATACTCTAGCAATTGAGCAAGTAGCAAAAGTTTCTTCCACACAAATTTATTGGAAGCTGAAGTGAAGGAAGGCTGAATCTAACTCTGGGAGAGTCATCTTCATCTGCTTCAGGGTTGAGAAAATGACAGCATAGCACATGGCTTTGCTGCATCCGTAAAGCATCTTCTCTCTGCAACAGCAACAATGCTTGCTAGCCTTTAAATTAGCTCATTATGAGTATGAGGGTTTGAATGACATTACAACTTGGGATTAACAAAGTCATGAAACCATCATACGAGTTAGTTCACGTTGTAGAGCAAGAGGAGGTATCTGTGGCACAATTTGTGTGCTTTGCCTCTAAAAGCACTGCCTCAGTTCTGCTAACACCAGCATTTCAGCAGCTTTCCATCTCTATCTATCCATGTCCACATCTATCCATATCCCTGTACAAATGGCAGCATGGGGACTGGAACTAAGTTCTCAAATTGACATATGGTCTGAGTTCAAGTGGCTAGAATGGTACCAGGTTTTCCATGTGCAGAACCCCATATACAGGTCCATATTCTCAGACAAAACATCTGATGAGAAGGAATATTTTGAGGAATTATTTAAGCCCCTTCTGGTTTAAATAACAATGTTATGAAGAAAAGAATGGGATGAGGAAAGTATTCAAAGATTCATGTTGTGATAGTTAACATAAATATGCTGAAAATAATTGGAAATCAACACTTGACATGATTGGCACTAATGGACATCTATGGAACCAAAAAACATTCCTCCAAAATAATATCAGAGGAATGAGATGCAAAAAGCCATTCAACTTCAGTTTTCAGCACAACAATAAGTACTCTCCAGAAGTAAACTCTTATATTAAAAAAAGGAAACAGTAATAGAAAAACAAGTCACTGAATCTGCACCGCCATTTCGCAAACATTAACAAATTTCTTTTACTTTTAATAACAGAAGACAGTATTTCCAGTAATTTGATCTATGGATATAGAGTGAAAACTCAAATAAAATTACTGACAAAAACAGGACCTCAGAAGGTATAGATACGTTGTTGCCATAATATTTTATTTAAAAGAATCATCAGTTCCATGTATAAAAAAGGATTGATTTTTCTTTAGGATCAGAAGACTTCTAGACTCCTTAATATTTAATGATAAATGTATAATACAGAAAACAAAAATGTTGCTTCTATTAAGTTTACCTTTTATCTGAATCTGGCTTCTGAAATGCAGAAAAAGAGGTTCCCAGCCTAAAATCAGCCTAAAAATTCAGACTAGACTACATCCATGAAATATGTCCAGCAATTAAAAACTAATATAGGCAGAATAAATGATTTCTGATTTTGCTTTAATATTTAACCTTTATTCTCTATGGATCATTTATAGTTTATCTTGTGTCTGAATTCAACAACCTAATTGTAAGTTTGTCTGGGTACAAGTTCACAGTTCTAAGAGTTGGCACTTGTTCCATAGTCTTGCTTAAGGAAAAGGGTGGACATAGCAGGGACAAGATGAAAAACATAAACAAAGGTCACAGACATCAGAATAATTAATAATTTACAAGGAAAAGATGCATTTTTCTTTTATTCCAAAGCATCTTAGGGATTTGAGGCTAGAACACTGTTTACCCTACCAAAATAAGGCCACCTCTTTCAGTGGGCATGTAGGACTGCTCTACACCCAGGGCTTAGGCAAAAAAAAAAATCACATCTTTTTGTCAATATAATTCTACAGAAAAAAGGCTTCCCTGGGTAACAACATTTATAAGTAGCAAAGAAGGATGGCAAAGGAAGACAGGGTACGTTGAGAGCAGCTCAGAAAGCTGAGGAATGAAGAGCGCATTTACATCACCCTATCTATATATGGCTCTGGATTATTCCTAGCTAAAACTGCCAGCTAGATTCCCCCCCCACTCCACCTCTCTTTTTACATGTTCAGCAAATACTCACCTTCTACTGTTTGACATTGGGATCCACCATTCTGTACTTTCATGAGCTCTTTACAATCTTTGCTGATATTCACACTTCAAGTGAAATGCAATGGGCAAGAAAAGTCAGGCAATTATACAATGTTCTGGACAGCAACCCCACGTAAGCCTGGGAACTTCCAAACTACATATTCTGTCTTCGTGCTTGAAGAACCAAAAAGAAAATTATTCAGCATTGATATAGACCTTTGGACTTTTGAGATTAATTTTAACATTCCTGTAGGGATTAATTTGGACACAACTCAACAACTGAGTAGAAAATGACAGTTCCTTGAGAATAAGTAAATATTACCCATAATCTACAAACAATGAAACTGAGATACCTAGAAGACTAAGAACTCTTAAACTAAAATACCTGGAGCTTTTGTCTCTTGAAATCCATCCTTAGAAGCTAGACATATGGTTTGATTACCAAGCATGTCAAATTCCAAATAATCTCATTGATTTCATACTAACAGGGTCAAACATCTGTGCATGAGTCTGACATGATTGTCATCTGAAATAGCCCTAGGGGAGATATCAGTTGTTCATTTTGAGTGTCATGAACCTGGCAATTAGATGAGCTGCTAAAACATCAAAAGTCTTCTCTCCAGTTAGCATGGTCCATCCAGTACTCAGAGTTAGGAAAGTGAACACTTTGGAAAGAATGATGTTGTGGGGTTTTCTTTGGAATAATGAAATGTATATATTATTAAAATCCTCACATCCATCTTTTCTCCATAAGTTTTTTAATCTTGCCTCATTTGTTTTAGAGGAGCTTGCCAGCTCCTTTCTTTCTTACCTTATTTTTTCTTGTTTACCAAAACAGTTTCTCTTGTTTCAGCAATTCCTACATAGCACTGATCGACAACATACCAAAATAATTACTCCTCTTAAATTTGATTGCAACTGTGTCTCTTGTCTGTCTACAGCCCTGTTTCAGCTTCAGATATCTTTCCATATCAAGTACCAGATGTTCATCCTGGACTCAACATCAGCAGGGAACCTGGCAAAGATACAGTGGGGCTGACAGATAAGCAAGGTGTAAAAAGTATCCTCACTGATAATAAGGTCAAAGGAAAAAAATAAATTGCCTTTTTGCATCAGTTTTGACTACAAAAGAGCTTAGGAAGCTTCTAATTTTAACCTAAAGGGGAAAGCTGAGAAAAACTTGCTCAGCTGGAAAATCTTGCGCTATTCAAATATCAAAGATATTTTGGAAGGACTCAGAAAAAAGAACAGTAAAAAAATTCACCACAAACAGGATTCAACACTCAGTTTCTCTAGGAATTAAATTAGTACTGAACTATCATTCAAACCAGCCTCAGTATCAGAACACAACAGCTGATAATAAAAATAATGACAATTTCTGAAGTGCCCTGTTTTAATGATTTCTGGCCAACACAAAGATAGTGTAACACAAAGTCAGTAGACACATGGTAACTATGGTGAAGTTGTTTTTTTTTTAAACAGCTTTTGTTTTAATTAGAATTTTAAAAGTTATTTTAGGGCATTTTAATAAACTCAGTGAGAATGGAATATGAGAGAAATGGATGAAAAATAATGGGGAAACAAGAGCTTTCAACTAAAGCCAAGAGAAGCTTCAGAGACCAAGAAAACATGATTGTTATTCACCATTTTAAAATTATTCACAGTAACCAAGAATAAGGCTGACACCAAGGAGTTAATGAAGGAAACCCTGTTGTTAAGGGGCTGAATCTAACCTTTCATTTTAGCAACTGATAAAAAGTATGTGAACATACATGAAGAACAATTCTAACCATATTTGCATGGTGTATTAAATTATCTGTTGCCAAAGAAAAAAAAAGATGCTGCAGATATTGTTGATGGTCCTCTGAACATATAGAGGTTTTCATCGGTGATCAGAAAGACAAACAGAATGATAATCGGTAAGACAGAAATGCAGAAATGTACCTGGATAGGTTTGCATTGAAATCTGAAGATGTAGGAATCTGTTATAAATAAAAAATTATATAGAAAAGAGAAATAGGAAGGGTTTTTTATTTTATTTTATTTTTCTCATGCAAGGCCTACTGCACACTTGAAAATTTACAAAGCATAAGCCTAAAAAGCAAACAATAAGGACTACTTCTTGTTTTAACAAGTAATCCAATTATGAAACTCATTGCCACAGGATGTGAGAGAAGTCAATGTGTAAACAGTATCAAGACGTCTTTGTTCATCAAAAAGTATTTATTTACAGAATTTCAGTACTTCAGGAAGATTTACATCATAGTTGCTGCTCCTTTTTCATCTTTTCTTATGCTCTAACAATTTTTTAAGCTTTTTCTGTGTCTACATCTGCTCTTCTGTAATATTATGCCCTAAACTCCTAGCTGTACAGCAAGATTTGTCTCTTTCTCCCACACATGATTTGATGCTGCAAAGCTACTGTTTGGTTACTGATCCTCTGTGTATCACACAGCCCACTACAATTCTCATCCTTCAGCTCCTGTCCTTACAAACCCCTTCCTTCTGCCGGCCTGCTAACATTAATTTATGCTTATAGTTTCTGCTCCAATTTAATTTCCTCAAATTATGTTCCCATGTCTCTTAGTCCTTTGTTATTCTACCTGTCCTTCCAGTGACCCTTGTCACTCTTGGCTACCTGATGTATTATCTCTATTCAAATTACTGTCTTTCTGGGCTTTCTTTTCACTTACTAGACTGGAAATCTAACTGTCCACTGATTCTGCTGCCCATACAATGCATGCTATTTAAAATGTTAATAACTACTGTGGATGTTATCAAGTAGGTCAAATTTCCAGTCCCCAGACAAACCACAGAACTAAATAGGAGCTACATCTGCAATCTCCATTTTACTACCCACGCTGCAGCCCATACTTTAGATAAAATATTATGTACAACCTCACAAAGAATTTCCCAAATAAATACGAAAGTGATCTTCTTCTGTTTGGTTTGATTTCAGGGCATAAGAAGCGGTACCACAGTTCCTGCTTGCAGGGCATTATTTCAGATTATTCAGTGATCCTATTGCAGAAGTAGATGTAGGTCTGTGACACAAATTAAATGTTAGGAAGCAGAGCAATAGCTGGTTTATCAGCTCCCACTTACTCATAAAAACTGTTTAAATCTACCTGTAAGAGGCACATCACTTGGCAAAGAGGCAAAAAGGATCAGCCAGAAGTCACACAGAGCAGTGAGAGTGAAGACCAGTGTGAGAAAAGAGACAGCAGAGAGAGAAATACAAGCTGCAAATCTGACTGGTGAAAGCTTTCAAAAGAGAAATCATAACTTGATTTTCCAATTTCCAGAGGCATAAATAGGCAGGCTATAGTAAAAGGAAAAATAAAGTGTAATGTTCTTAAGCAGCTGAATGTCATATTATACCAGAATCCCTACAAAAAAGAGAAAGATCAGGTTTGCCTGACCATATATGCATTTAGACCTCACAATACAATGTTCCTTAATTTACTGACATATTTAATAAAATTGGGCTGAATCTTGTGTGCATATCCCACATTTTGAAATCTTTAATAAATGCTTTGGAGACTTTTTTAAATTATTGAGCACACTTCTGGAAGTAATGTCCTTGAAATTAGATGATTCTACAAACAATTCCACAGTTACCAGAAACAGCCATCAAAATGTTATTACCTCTAGTTTGGTGCTGAAAGCAAACTGTCGAATTCTTTTGATATGTGCAGCTACATGCACCAAAACATCTGTGATACTAAAAAACAGCAAAAATTTACGGAACTGTAGGTAACAAAATAAGATAAAAGCTGTAGATGCCATGTGCCTAGTGTTAGCTATTCCTGCCATTGCTAAAATGTAGGAATGTGAAATCACAGCAAGCAGATTCAGCAATTCCTGGGTCAACAAATAGCAACTGTTCTACTAAATAAAAAGGGCAAGGTCTCTAAACTTGAAATAAGGGGCAAGCAGAGCTTGTGTCCCAACAGTTACACATTTCGTACAGGTGGTCTTGTCTAGGCACATATTAAAAACACGTCCTCATCAGAGTATCTTTGAAGGGAGCATGGACACTCTGGAAACCTGCTGGTACAGCCAAGAACTCTCTTAGGAAGTGTGTTATGAAACTCTGTGGAGAATTGTTAAGGATGAATTTGTTACAGTGCTCAAAGCCAGAGTCCTGACTCTGCTGAGTTTACTGATGTGGTTGTAACTAGAGGAAACACCGTGTCTTCATTTCTGTGCTTTTAACCTTTCACAAATTTTCATTCTGGATGCTTCAAGGAGATCATGCTACTTGATTAATTTTTCTTGTTGAATGCAAGTACAGATACTCTTTTCCAAAACAAGAGTCAAAATGTTACTCAGGGCATTACTTTCCCTAATTCTTCAGCCACCTAGTGGGATTGCACCGCTACACTCAAGTGACATGTTACTATCAGGACACACACACAGTGCCAGTTGATGCAGTGGGAGTTCAATTTTCCTTAGGTATGTCTTGTTTCTGATCTCCCCTCTTCTTCCCCTTAAACCAGTGTCTCTGCTATCTGCAAGAAGAAATTTAACACTTTGTTTCCTGCAGCTGGCTTTGCCCAGGTAAGCATCTAACTCTGAGGCAAAATGCAGGTAAGAGCTCTGAAAATTGCTGCACCCTCTAAGATTGTAAAATGAGTTGGCTGCACTTAGAGGTCGTTCGATTCTGGCAATTAGTCAATAATTTAATTACGTCTGTCAGTGGAATTTCTAGGAGAAGTATTATTATATGAAGACCACAAATCTTTGTGAGCAGAAATTATACTGAAATTATATCGGACTTAGCACTAACAGTTTAAAATATTTCTCAGATAAATAGTACTATTTTTACTAAAAGCTGGTTTTATCATTAATGTAAATTAAGGATGTTTTGTATCAATAGTTTACACAAGTTGTTTTTTCATATAACTCCATGGAAGACGCTGAACTACAGCAGGCATGTAGTTTCCTACTATATTTACATGCAGACTCCAATGGACACTGGGAGATTTCTTCCTCTTTTATCAATTTCTGTTTAATTGCAAATACTGCGTGTTCAGTCTTAATCCTAGCTGAAGAACTACGTCTGAATTGTCAATTAAGTTTCAACTATTTTAGCCAAATTTAGCTCAGTTTTCATTAGCAATTGCATAGCCTGAATTAAGAGGTATTCTTTTAACAAACTTCTATCTTTTAATGAGATAAAACTCAAGTGATATCATTTGTCTACATAAGTAGTCCTTGAATGCATTTCACACTGCTTTTGCACTTTAATAGCACTTAGTACAACATTTCCTTTTTATTTGTTCTTCACTCACTCTGTAAACAGTCACTGGCCAAAAAAAAGAAATGTGGAAACCAGCAGGCAAGTCTCTGTAACCCCAGTACAGCACTCTAGCCAATTGTACATAGAAATGGATTTCCTTTTCCTCCTTTCTTGGAGAATCCTGAATTATCTTCTGGGGAAAAAAAGAAACAGCTTCACATGCCAAATCCTGCCTTGTCTCTCCAGGACTGCTGGGTGATTAAGAGACTCTTGAAGATGTGTCTGAGTATCCTAATCAGAAAACTTCTTTCTGGGAAACCATCAGTGAGTATCTTCATCACAAAAATCTTGAAAAGAAAGGGAAGACACCAGAAGTATTTCCACTTCTTGAAAGACTGATCTCCGACTGGATTCGGGAGGAAAGGAGGAGAAACCTAGCATGCAGCTGTCAAGCCAAAGGGGGTGATGCTCTTTGAACACCCTGACATGTCTCCAGTTGCTCCTACAGGGAGGTGCAGCTCTCCTGCAAATCCTGGGCAATACTTTCAAGTTACACAGAGGTACCTCAAGCACTCTGAAGAAGCTAAAACAGCACTAGACATGAAACATTAATGTTTAGGCTGTGGAATTGTTTTCACAGGGATGAGTACCAGAGTTTGTTCCCCTGTTGTATAAGCAGAGGTAGCCAAGTCTTTAAAATGCTTCTTGTTGAACAAATATACTTAATCAACTGCACTAACTTCAAGAAATAAAAATTTGACCTTATTATCATGCACCCCTAAAAGTATTTCCTCTAGTCCCATCCTCACTTAAAGTTTTTTTGTATTAAGCCAACTTTTGCCTAGAGGCAGCAAGGACTTTTAATTAAGCAAACCTTAAATGTTCCCAGATGCTTATTTGCAAATCCTATATGTTGTCTGTATACATTAATAATAAATTAATAATACATACACCCTTCAAAATTGGTTATTTCTAATCTAAATTCTTCTTACTGTCATGACCTATGGTCGCTGCACACAGCATACAATATGTAGCCATTTCCCAGCAGTGATTTCAGACCAAATGTACCTTTCAGCACAAAAAATTTCGGAAATTCTGTGTGAAGAAAATTTGTCTGAAAGCAGAGGCAGAGGGACAGCATCCAAAAATCTTACACATCTTTGTAACTACACCAACATATTTTGTTTCATTGGACAGGTGGCGTAGTTCTCTCTAAAAATGAGAACTGTGACTGCTTGGGAGTATTGGCAGATGGGGCAGGGACCGAGAAACTGGATCAAGAAAATGGTGGGGCTCAGAATGTGTTAATTTCTCATAACTGTTTCTGGTAGTATTTATATTGATCTAGAGTTAGTTCAAAATTAAGACTATAAGGTTAGAATATTCATAGTGATGCCATTTCTCACTGTTGTACACAGGCAAAGATGAGTTTAGATATATTCACAGATATTTCACAGACACAGCTTAAGGAAGACTCATCTAAAATTCCCAAAAGCTCAACTCAAAACTGTTCAAAGGCAAATTTATAACTCATACGAATGAGAAATAGATTCTTATCTGCTACACATTAAACCTATCTCCAATGTTTAACTTGCCCCGACTTGCCCAGCAGTTAAATTTTGCAGAAAATCATCAAGTTTTGTTTTGAGTTTCTGCAAATCTCACTGTACAGCTAGTTCCACCTTTTCTTCCAGAGTATCCAGCTGTATACATAAATGTCCCCCAGAGACTGAGCATAACTACACCTGTCACAGTCCACTGGGCTATCAATATCCTTGACACCATTCTTTTTTTACTGATTGTTATTTTCCTCCTATCATTCTTGACCTCTCCTCCCTCCTTCACTAGATTCACTCAGGTTTCCTGGAAACTTCATTACAAAAATAATCTCGTGTACAGCTGTATCTTTAATAGTGCAATTCTGAACTGGCACAGTACATGACAGAATTCCCAAAATCATTTAACATGAGCACCACTGAGGTGTATTAAGCTAAACAAAAAGTGAAAAAAACAATATCAGGTTTTCCCTTTTCAACTGTAGAATAAGGTAGTCAAGCTCAAGTAACTAAGGAAAACAAGTAACTTTGGCTATGTTCTCAGTTTTGTATTGTTTAACAAGACCAGTGATATAATGGCAATGGAAATACTGATATTTTGAGGAAAAGTTGAATTTACCAGACCACACAAACACATAGAAGGAGAGGTCCACTTAGTCATAAAAAGTCATTCCCCAAAGTTACTAGCACTACCTATAGAAGTGCTCAGATTAGTATTTACTTGATAGCACCCCTTTGAACACCTGCAATGCCTCATAGTTTATATTTTGTTGGTAACTTACCATTATTATTATTTATGTTATTATTTTTGTTTAATTAGGGCAACACTTGACTGCTGAATGGGTACTAGATGGGGACCAGGTCCTGGGTTATGCTCTGTACCAGGTTTGCACATTAACACTTGTTCTTACTGCAGCAGTGTTTTCAGAATACACTGTTTTCAGAATACACTGAAATTAATGTTCATTAGTCAGTCTGAGAAACCTAGGAAAATTGTACATCTTTGTCTTGATTCTTGTATCTGGTTACGTGCAAAGGTTGTGGGACATCCACCTGCCGTGAAACTGAAGGCGCAGTCAAGAGTGGAAAGTATGTGGGACCTGCAAGACGTGAAATCTCTGGTAAAACATGGGCTGATCCTAAGCCTTTGTAGATAATCTCCTAAAACGAACAGACTTGAATTTGTTGCTGCAGCTCTCCATGGAGTGTGTGTGGGAAGCGCATTTTGCAATGAAAGTGAATCAATACACTGAGGGTGAAACAGGAAACACAAGAGGGAGATCAGAGATTTGGGCTCTTAGCAGAGGTGGGGGCTGGGTGAACTGGGCTTTCCCCTTCCTGGCAAATGTTCAAGCTGCTCTGGGCAGCTGGCTGGTGCAGAAGTTCAGCTCAATGATGTCAGAGACTATTTAACCACAGATAGCCAAAAACCTGCCTAGGACAAATTCATTCACAAATAACTGTTAATTAAGTTAAACTGCAGATGATATAAAAAGCCAAAAATTCTGTATGATTTATCACCTCTGGGAATTCTTCTGATAAAGGAACACAAGTCCCTCTTGTTTTCTTCTGTTGTTCATTAGAAAGAATGCATATAAATAACAGTGTGTGATTTTTTTGAATTTTTAATTCCTTTAGAATAGCTATGGCTTTTCCTAATGTCTCTGTTGGGAATAGGCCTTTCTTATCTTTCCCATTTGTGCTGTTTTTGGCTGGCATGGAGTTAATTTTCCTCACAGTAGCTGGTATGGGGCTGTGTTTTGGATTTGTGCTAGCAACAGAGTTGGTAACACGGGCATGTTTTCCCCATCTCTGAGCAGTGCTGGAGCAGAGTCAGGGCCTTTTCAGCCTCTCAGCCCCCAGTGATCAGGCTGAGGGTGCAAAAGGAGCTGGGAGGGGACACATCCAGGACAGCTGACCCCCAGATGACCACAAGGATAGCCCATATCATATGGAGTCATGCTCAGCATATAAAGCTTGGGAAAGAAGGAATATAGGAGGAAAGTTTGGAGTGATGGTGTGTATGTCTTCCCAAGTCTCTGTTTCATGTGATGGAGCCTGGAATTCCTGGTGATGGCCTAACACCTGCCTGCTCATGGGAAGGGGTGAATGAATTTCTTGGTTTGTTTTGCTTGTGTCCACAGTTCTTGCTTTACCTGTTAAACTGTCTTATCTCAACACATAGGATTGTTCACTTTTATCCTCCCAATTCTCTCCCCCATTCCACCAGGAGAGAGAGCAAGAGAATGGCTGTGTGGGACTTAGTGTTTGCTGAGGTTAAACCATGACACCATAAGTAATAACAGTAACAATAACAAACCAAAATTAGTTCAATATTTTCATCTTTAGAATCTCAAGCGGTGGACTCTGTGACTTTATGGCACAGGTGGTTTACTATCATCAGTGTGAGGCAATAATCAAACTAACTATCCACAAGTTGGCCATAAAGAATCTCTTTAGATGAACTGCCATGAGATAAAGATCCCAAGGAACTCTAAGGCAAAACTCTAAGGCATCACTGAAAATATTGACTTCTCTGGAGCCATCAAGAATGGAGCACAAACAAGACAGAAATTCATGTATACTTGTGCTTAAGAAGAAAAAAGGAGTATAGCTGACTACCATTACTTATGTAAAAATGTCTTCCTTCCCTCTCAAGCCAGTGCAGTTTCTCATATTTTAAATTCAATATAAACCAGACAGCCCTACTGTGCTGCCTTAGTAGCCAGCAATAAACTTCCAGCAGCTGTTATCCCTTTGAACTAGACTGAAAGGTGCATGAGGGCACCAGAAAAAAGGAAAAACCCCACAGAGTCCTGACTGACATAATCTTCTAATATCTCAATTAATTTTTTCACTGTCTTTCAATAAGGAATGAATATCAAGTTTGAATGCAACCAATCAGAGAGCAAGAGATCTGAAAGAGGAAAGTTTCCAAAGCATTAAATTTCCAGCATGGTAGAGATGTCCTACCAGAGACATGATTCTAAAACTTTTTTCCTTCTTTCTCACACACAAAAAATTTGCCTCTTTAGAGAACACCCCACCATATTGAACAGGTATTTTGGGAGTCTGCATAGATACTTTCATATGCAAAGGAAAGAAATACATTCTGTAGTAGAAAAGACGATGTCTTTGCTCAGTGTCTGATTAAGCAAGGGCCATGAAACAACGGAATAGAAGTATTACCAGGTTTCTAATGCGGGGATTGAAACAATAAGCCGTTGTGAGCATACATTTTTTTAATATCGATCTATTTAATAATCATAGTTATTATTCACATTTGGAATAATTGCTGCTAATTTTTATTTTATTTTACCAAGAACTTCATGATGGAAGATGAAAAGACAAGCAATTCTTAACTTGAAGGTGAAAAGTGGTAAAAAAAAAATCAAAGATAGATTTCTTCTTTTTCATTTTCAAATTCAGTCAGACTAAGTTTTTATTCTGGCTGTCCTTTGGTGTTTTTCCTCTTGCTTTGCCTTTCTTTTCTGCTCTTTGAAAAAATGTCTAAAATGTTCCATTTTATGTTATTCATTTTTAAATGTAAAATAAAATTTTGTATATATGCATTTTGAAGGAAAACTGTTTATCACTGTAAAGATTTTCTAGTAAAGTTCAGTGAATAAATAAATAAGCACTATCTAAATACCATGTTTCCCAGAAATGATGCAAGAGCTTTAAAGATGCAAGGTGCATCTACATCATGTTTTCATAATTGGCTTTCTGTCTAAACATTATCAAGTTTCTCAGATGAAAAACAATGGCTGTCAAGCCAATAAAAGCCCCCAACTTATTATTCCATTTTAAAATTTGTCTGCCTAGGAAATTATATGAAAATTATATCAAAGAATTTTTTTTAGTCTTATTCTATGAAAAATGTTCCATGTGTTGGACCAAAGAGGCTAAAGATGCTCTGTTTCACCACTCTGTTCCAATATATCCTGCAGCTGCCCCTAATTATGAGATGGGGTTTAGAGACTGAATTCCATTATAAAAGTGTTTCACAATTGTTATAATACTACTCAAAATTTAAAATAGTGACCAGCCACTAATGCATACTATCTAGAAAACCTTCAAAATTATTGTTAATTTTAAGTGGATGCAAAAAGCATTCAAAAGTGCTATTAAAGTTAAGGGAAAAGGTCATAACTTGCATAACACTATTAGTAAGTAAAAACACAAGAAACATCAATAAAAAGTACAGCTAAAAATACAGCAGAGAAGAATAACTAGCTTAATATGTAAAAAAAAACCCAGGCATTTTGATGTTGTATTTTAGATCAGGGGCAAAGTTATTGGCATTTAGACTTCTCATGCCTAATAATAGTGAAATTAGATAATTATCTAGCTGAGAAATAGGCAAGTTTTCAAATGTCCAGATGGTTCTACCACCCACCTCATTTAGCAATGCTTCCTTTATTCACACTGCTCTAACATGCTGCCCATTTCCTCAATTTGTACCCATTAACTGACAAGAAAAGGCCTGAGCTCAGAAATCAACAAGCTCTGACAGGAAACCAATTCCCAGAGGCCCTCTTAGAAGTAGGATTTTAACTGATGTTGCCCAGGAGACAGTTGTAGCAACTAAGTCCATATCTAAAGTAATATTAGTGAAGCAGGCAAAAGGATTTACAGTACAAAGATCTCTTAATATTCTTGGTAAGCTGCATGGAATGATCTTTAGTCCAGAGGAAGTGGAGTGTGGGCTCAGGATAAGAACACTAACAGAACTTATTTCCCATTCACTACTGAATAAAACTTCCATGTCTCACTAAGTGATCCAGCTACAAAATGCCTTTTATACAGCTCGGCAGATGAAAGTGGCAAGGTCAGATTTATGGTGGAAGGCATCTTCATGGCTGTGCAAACAACTGAGAGTTCCCCAGTTCTGGAGGTTCTGACTAGGAGTGGCAGCTTCACCACAGCCCCAGATGTGTTTCAGGGCTTGATTTGCTATGGGCTACATTTGTCAGATTCGCAGCCTGCTGAGAGCAGTGGCACGCTTGGGAGGGCAAGGGAGGACAGGCAGGAATACACAAAGCTCATCTGACAGCCAAAATATCAAGATATGCTACTGTCTAATTAACTTTATGTTTATGGACATTACATAATATATACATTACATAATAATTTGGATGCACCGAATTTGGTTCTCTCTTATCAACCTGCTGATTCTAAAAGATATTTTAAAGCATTATTGCTTTAACAGCCTTTAAAACTTCATTATGGCAGAATGGCAAAGAGATCACTTCATTTAATTTTTCATATGTGGACAACAAAGAATAAATGAAATGAAAATAAAATGTTTGCTGTTTTGTTTTGCAACACTGAAAGCAGTCAGCAAATAATGAAAGCTTCATTTCAAGGTCTTTAGCGGTGACTGCCTAGGAGAGAAATGTAATTCACCTGACACTGAACAAAGCTGAGATGCTGTGACAACTGTATCTGTTACACAGCCTGGGAAACTTATTAGTTAATTATCTGTAGGCATAATGATTCCCTGACAAAACCCAAATTAAAATGGAGTTGCTACTGAGGGTATATATTAGTAAAGGTAAATTACAAACCAGACCTTTTATAATTATACTTAAATCTTTCATTTTAGTCTAAGACATGGGGTGAAGGTTAAAAGAAGGCTGTGCATGTTGTGAGGCAGAAATCCAGTGGGGGGAACAAAACCACCTTACTTCAGCACTGTCAAAAATGCCACAGATTACCAATGAAATAGATTTTCCATTGAAATCTCATCCCCATACTGCGTCAGATAGCAAAAAATTCATTTTGTTTATAAGTGGATGTGTCAAACTATCAAACTTTTCTAATACAACATAAATAGGGGATGCTCTGGAGCTGACAGTATATCAGTCAGTGCTAGGTGGCAAATGATCAAATCTTTAATAACTACAAAACTAAAATCTTAATCTAAAATCTTTAATAACAAATAATCTAAAATCTCTTAAGAAAAAAAATTTACATTGGGCACCCTTTAGAGAAGAGAGATACATCTCTGAAGGAGAAATAAGGGGAAGACTACAGAAAGATTAAAATTTAGAAGCCTTAATAGTATCAGAGGAAGTTAATCTGACCTGCAAAATACAGTCAGTGTAGAGTACTGAGCCAATGGATGTTTTCAGTTACTTCTACCTTCTCCTATAAAATTAGGAAATAAGAGATTACCAATATATATGCAATATCCTTAAACAGAAAAGGAAAACAAATGAGACAAGTCCATTGATCAAACCTCAAAAGAGAAAAAGAAAAGTGTCTGAGGCTCTCTAATTTACCTGCTTATATTATCAATTATCTGTTTATAAATAGTGGTGCATAAATACCATCATCCTTTTTGTCCTTCAGCTATGTCTATTATCCCAGGCAAGGGAAATGTGAGGACTCATAAATTCAGTTCAAAGACAACATTTTTCTTTGTTTGGCTTAATAAATGACTGCTTTAAAAATGTTAGTATTTAAAAGGAATCTTGAAATATATATGCATACATACTTCTTTACATTCTTATTCCTTCATTAAAACGTATACATTAAGAAATGTCACTACTTCTGAATATGAAAAAGCTTGAAAAAAGTTTTATAGTTCTTTCTCACATATTTCAGACTCAATATCTCCCAAAAAATTTAAAAATAATCAAGAGGCAAACAAAACCCTCCCATTATTTGGTTTTTTTTTCCTTGTTGAACAGAAAGGAAAAGGGATCACAATCGAGGTTTTAGATTATTACAATCTGCAATATTTTAATTTCCCAAAGGATTTCAACTCCAGATTTCATCATATTCTCTTAATTCTTTCCTTCATTTGCTGGAAATTTATTCAGGGAAGTGAAGCTTAATTTATTTTCCTGACAAATAGTAGACAATGCAATGATACAATTGCATTCCCTGACTCCTCAGTTACCAAATCCACTCCCTTGTCCTACCCAGCTATGATGGCAACTGTATTTTTCCTCTGTAATGGGTAAAACATCAGGATGGAAGAAGGACAGAACAAAATATGTTTTCTTTAGTAAATATTGTCTAACAGTAAAATGTATCTATTGGAAGCCTTTGGGCATTTCTGGTGAAAAACTATCATAAACTTCAATCTCCATGATTTCCTGTATCTCCTTGACTTAGTAATATTAATTTTAGAGTGGCCAGGGCTCAGCAACAAGCTGCTTTGGTACAGCAAATACAAACTGCTATTGTTGTTTAGTAGCACTGTTTCACTCAAATATGCTAAGGAAATACACTCCTTTCTCCTTTTCTTTAGATTCAAAATTTGCCATCTAAAGTAAAGGAAAATGTCCTTCCATTAAAATAGCTATTAATTTCATTTTAGGTGATACATTCTTTGTAAAATAATCCTCTAGTAGGCTGTCCAATAGCATTTTCCCTCATCACTTAGTTTCAGATTTTCAGCTACTAGGCACTTTGGTTAATATACAGCTAATATCAGAAAATCACACATGTATGACAGTGCAATTAATTTTTTTTACCCTTGAGGCTAATCTACACATAACTTTTGCACCAGTTTAATTTCCCTATGAGGAGTCTCCTTTTACCAAATTAATTAAGCAAATAAACCTTCAATATTGATTTTAACAAGCTGGTGTTGGGTTGTTACAACACAAAAAGCATTTCCTTCTATTATCAAAATAAGGTGTCCTGATATAAGCGTATGTTTCTTTGTGTTGCATTAATAATTGAATCATAGTGCTTTTTACAGTCTACAAGACATTAATGATATATACATAGCTGCTAGGATAACTAAAATCATTGTGTAAAGAAACCTCTAAAAAGCGCAGATTTCAGGGAAATGAAGATGCTGTTACAAACAAAAGCAGCCAGGCACAGGTAAATGAGATTTTGTTATGTAAGGGAATAACTATATGCCATTTATTTCACCTAAAAAAAGTTAAAACAAAAAAAATTACCAAAACAAAAACCAAACCAAACCGCTGTTTTTAAAAGCATGGTATGGAAGGGGGGCTTCTGAGTCTGTATCTACCTCACACAGATTTCCTGGGATACCGTCTGGAAGTGAATCCTGATTTTCTCAGAGAGAAACATCCTCAGAAGTGTGTCTCTTCCCAAGTGTTTGTTCATCCAGAAGGGACTGCAGTGTGCTTTCAGTCGTATCTGGCTCTGAAATGCACTGTACTCCAGTACATAAATAGAGATAGCCTCAAAAGGTTATAAAGGCTTGGAAATAATGTATGTGTGTGTCTGACTCTTGGCATTCTTGTGCATATTGCTTGAAAACAAAAAGAGTTTTCTATAATATACAAAACTAATAGCATCTATCCATTTATCAGCTCATACATTCAAGCACACATTCATTTATTCATGACTAAATCAATAACCACATTTCCCACTTTCACCCAAGCCGAAGAGCTCTTTGTTCACAACTTGAAGGAGAAATTCAAGGACAACAGGTTAATGCAGTTGGAAGGGAGGACAGAGAAGGGCTGATCTAGCTAATGCTGTGCTACACTGAAAAGTATTGGAGTGATTTCTGAGTAAATCACTGACAGTAAAAAATTATATGTCTTTACATCCACAACAAGTCAAGGAAAAACTGTTCCATTATTTTCTTTCCTGCTTCTCTTTCTCTTAAAGAACAAAAGCGGCTAAAACACGACAATTTACCTTTACATATAAAGGGTTTTCTGCCTTTGGTGCTCATGAAAACAGTATTACTCTCAGGCTTTTCATAGTTGAGAAGCTTCACTGTAGAGGAACTGAACAAGCACAGAAATGCATTTTATTAAAATGCAGGTGATTATAACAGGGAGTTACAGAGAAGCACGGATTGGGATTTAGACAACAATGAAGTATGGTCTTCACTTTTAAAACACATTAGCTTTATGCTATCTTATTTATTCCTTAAGATTTCCCGAAAAGCAACAGAAATATCTGATATATTATTAACATGTACACAATCTAAAGAACACATTTCAGTATAGCACTCAAGATTCTTACAGCTCAGTTCAGGTCACTCTTAATGAATGTGCAGCTAACACACCCTGTCAAAGTGCTGCACAACCTCTTTAAACTGAAACCTCTGTGAATACATTTCATATAAAGAGGCATTGCACTGTTAAATCTTCATGGAATCTGCTATGCTTTCTTTCTCAGGTGAAAAAAATAGACCATATTTAAGAATCAATACTATCATAAAAGGAAATCCCTTATTTCCTTGCAAAATTTGAAGCCATCACAAATAAGCAGAAAAAAATGTGAGCAAACATCACAACGTACATCATAGGGAAATTTTGGAGGATGAAAGGAGGTATAAGCAGGTTCAGTGTTCAGGACCACATGTTTAGGAATGCATCCTAAACATGGCAAAATGAAGGACCTAGCTGTTGGCTTCATTTAGCAGTACAGTACAATCCTGAATACAAACTAAAGTCATAAACTATTGCTGAAAACTTGACAAGGAATTTGTTTTCTGCCCGCAAATGGTTATATTTGAGTAGAAGATAGCAGCAGAGGGAGAACTGGTTAGTTACTGTGCCAGTCAATACACACTTTGGCACTAACAATAAAAGAAGCTTTAAGTAGCAGGACACTCATGATGAAGATGATGAGTGTACTTCTTCAGTGATGAAGAAGGTCTCAGAGCTTAACAAAGCAAACTAACCTAGGGGAGACCATACACATAGAGAATGCCTGGCAAACCTGGTAACATCCTGATTAGGAGGACTGTGCCTTTGCTCAGGGAACCGCAAATCCAAAGAACTTGGGGATTTTAAAAAAGTAGTCTTTCACAGCAGTGAAAATGCACACTTCTTATTCCCTGCCTGGGAAAAAAAACTCCTCAAAGAGACAGAAAAAAACCACAGAACTCAGAAAATTCCTAGTGATTTTTTTTCCTTTTTCTTTATTAGACAAACTACAAAACAGAAGATCCTGGAGGCTTGTCTGGGCTCATTTTCCATCAGTTCACGAAGCCTGATCTGGTGTGAACACAAAGAGCTCCTGGGCTGCTCAGCTTTGCCTAGCCTGTCATTGTTAGCCATCTCTTGACAAGCACTCTATATGAGGTTTGTGGCATGTAGCCTGTTAAGAACAATTCATGTTAAATCAGACCATCACATTAAATGCTAGCCTCCCACAAAAAAGATGTGACAAGAAAAGTTGGCCCTGTGGAAACCACAGCAAGTTCTTGCACACAATTTCTGTGTTAACATTTCATTAGAATGTGGGCTGATGACAATGGCATGAATGAGAGAAACCAAGGAGCAAAACCCAGCCTTCAAATCAGAGTATTCCCATTTTATTGCTATTTCAGCAGCCTCAGCTCAGCTCTAAAGACTTCAAAATGCTGCTTGGCCTTAGTTCCTTTCCTGTTTGTAAGCACTAGGACACTCCTAGGAAAATTATTTGAAAAACTGAACTATAAATTTTCAAGATAAATACTCAAGTTCTCTTTCAATTAAGATGCACTCAAAGTTTCTGCCTTTTAACAAAAGGCAGAAACCATCTGTTTTCATTTCACCTTCTATCAGTATAGATATCTGACTTTGTTCATAACATTCCAAATACACTAAAGGAAGAAGATTTTACAAAGAAAAAGGTTGCCCAGAGAGATGGTGGATACCCCATCTCTGGAAACATGGAAGGTCAGGATGAATGGAGCTCTGAGCAACCTGAGCTAGTTGAAGATATAGATGTCCCTGTTAATTGCAAGGGGAGGTGTCTAGATGACTTTTAAAGGTCACTTCCAAAATGAAGCATTATATGAGTCTCTGGTACAACATTTTATATATATATATATATTCAATATTGGAAGATCTACATTTTATATTATGCAACATTACATATGGGATGTTTTAAAAACGAATGCTTGAATTATTAAAAAGGAATTTAAAATTTTCTTATTATTTCATTGTTTGTGATCTCTACATATATGAACACTGTACAAAGTGTTTCACTTCAAGTAATTCTTTAAAGCCTGAAAACTTCTGTCAAAATTTCATTGAATGCTCTATTTATGACAGAAAGCATGAAGTTTTGGAAAGAAAATTACTGAGCCCTTTGGATCTCTAACCCATCTTTACAAGAAGCATTCTCCTTAAAAACATCATTACCAACTGTGTTTCATTAATGGATCCATGGTGGCATCCTGTGTAAAATATATTTAAACTTAAAAGGAGAATTAATCTACAGTAGCCTGGGGGGTGAAGAAAGAGACAAAAGGAATGATGCTACAAAACAACATAGCATGGAAAAGGATGCAAATAATTCATTCCAGTGGTCATTATTGTGGAAGCTGCTGAAGAGTCAAACCTGCAATTTGTAAACTGTGTATTCTAGAATCCCAAATTTTTGGGGTTGTGCAGACCTAAGCACAACAAATCCATCTTATCTGCGGTCTTTAGTCAGTTTAGTATAACTTACTCATTAACCCCTCAAATTTTATAAAAAGCCTGTGAAATTACTTCTCCTAGCAGCGCCTCACCACTTCACCTCAGCCTCCACAGAGTTTTCTAGCAATGTTTTTATTATTTGATCGTGCACGATAGAATTTACAATGAGGTTTTAATTACTTTAGTGTCTTGCACTCACTCTTATAGTATCTGAATGATTTGCACTTATTTTTAAAATTGCAGGAAATATTTCCAAACCACAGATTTTCACCTAAAATGCTGAGCCAACCGCCTTCGTTGTGGTAGACTGCTCTGTGTTGCCTTAGAGTGAGAAAAGTGTAGGGTCTTCTTAACCAGATCCTCAAGACTCAAAATCTTAGTTTGAGAAAAAAAATGAGGTTTTTGCTGGCTGGAAAGGAACAGTGGGTGATCATTTTATATGCCTGCTAAATCAATCCTTACATTTCCAATTGAAAAAAAAATTTAGAAGTATAGAAGTAGTGAAAATTGCTTCAATGTCTGATTGTTCATCTGCACAAGTGCAAGTATCTGTGGGGTCAGAGATTATTCTGGGTCTGATTCAACAAAATATTTATGTTAGTCACTTCTAAAAGTCATTCTTTTTCTTTTCTGAAGGAAGTTATCTAATGCAAGATAAATAAGATTACTACAAACATTCTATTTATTAGCCCTGGTTATTTATAATTAACAGAAATTAGTTACATTGCTGATTTTTCATTGGCATCTTACCTAAGGTCAGAAGAATTTTTCCCAGCGCCCAAAACCTGGGGTTTTTTAATAGGTTATCATTCAGTTCATCTCAACAATAAACTTTAGTTTGGAAGGACAGTACAATGGTGCAAGTCCTAATTTAAAACCTGGTGAAAAACAGATGCAATTCCTGTCTGAAAGACTAGCTTGTCAACAGAACTAATTTTAGTTTCTTTTGGGTTTTTTTCTTACTTCCATACTATATTAAATCCTGTCTGGGAACTTCTTATTCTTTCGTTGTTGTTTCTTATGCCACTTCAAATATCTTTTCAAATCTTAAGATAAACAAGTTTCAAGGTTTCTTGAATTTCGATATCGCCACTGCTTCCCCAGAATTACATTACAAACAGTGCACAGGTACACTCAGTACAAAACTTCCTCAAACACAGGAAACATTTCGACATGAAGACGTGCCTTCCTTATAGGGCTGACAATGGCCTGAATTATCTGCATTGTTAAATGATTGGTCAGCTAACATTGTCTGATAACATAAAGTGAAAATTGCTTCTGCTTTACAAGAGGCATTTTCTAATTATAATTTTAAGTATGTATGTATATATATGCACATACTTAAAATACAAGTATACATATATTTTTTAAATATAAGAATATATACTTTTTAAACATAGCTAGCCAGGTTTCTATTAGAGAAAAATTTGCTACCTTATTCTAGGTTCATTTTGCTCTTTCACTCATCCACACCATAATAATAAGGCAGTAAGCAATACCACCATGTATTAATCATAATCCCTAGGGTGAAAAGGTAAAATGACTATGCATTGGAATAGGAAAGGAAGAAAATGCGCAATTTCTCACCAAGATTAAAGCATGCAGGTGAATTAACAGAATGACTGTGTAATTGTGGCAAATCTGTTCAAGCTGGCTCACAAAAATCCATTGAGGTTCAGTCTTATGTCCTTAATATATTATAATATAATATATTGAAATCCTCTGATGCTGGCAGATTGGAAGACTTTTATTTTCCCTCCTTCTGGCACATGCCCTGACCACACATCCTCTGTCCATTTCTTCTCTACAAAATAAATTAGCAAGCTCTCTGAAGCACGGCTGATTCTTGACACTCTAGCAAATAGTGCAAGCACATTCTCTTGTCCACAGCTTCAACCTTGAGAGGAACACTGAATTTACAACTTACCTCCTCAGCAGCATGTGGCAACTGAAGCATATAGATGTGAAAATGCCACAAGAGCACTGTGGTCCACTCCTACCTCAGTTACTATGAGGAAAGAGGACTAATTAACATGTATATTTGTGCTCCCCTTACTTTTTAAATAATATTTTGACTTTCTTATTTCTTTCTTTTTCTTTCCCCTTTCTGATTCTACCTAGTATGAGGAGGAAGGCACCCTGTACATCTAAGGCGAGCTTTCGTTTAAGTGGACCTGACTCCTGTCAGATCTATGTAATTCCTCATTAATAACTGTAGTGTCATTTAAGTGTAAAAATTCAGTTTGTTCTGCATGATAGCTGTCCATTTATTCATAAGATCTCTGTTTGACTGAATGAAAAACTGTACTTAATGATATTCCATTACGAGTTGTGTGACAGGTGCAATGTTTTTCATGCCACTTCCTATTGACTTTGCAGCAAAATATAGATATGCAGTACAGAAGTGAAGGCACCCAAACCTCAATTTCAGAGCAGAATTTTCTGTCTGACAGATAGGTGTGGCAATTCCTCAATACCAAACAGAATAAGTAATGCATCCTGAGGCTCATCATATCATTGCAACAGATTAAATGTATTGTCAGTCTGATTCTGCCAATTACTTCCTGCGTAGATTTTCCAAGTCAAATGCACACAGAAAAAATTGTAAAGTATACATTTGCTTAAGGAATCCACATAATAACCACAGACACTCTAATGAGCTATGAAACCTATTTTTAGTCACCAAGGTATTGGTTTTCTCATAGGATTTTTACATGCTTTACATCTCTGCAGAAAAATTCAGGTGTTAACTGTCTGTCAGGATTCTGTTCCTGTGGATTTCTACTTTTTTTTTTCTACTTTTATTTCTAGACAAATCAAGGCATGAATTATGCTACGTATTTCTGGATTATCCTGTGTGTTGCACTTTAAATTCTAATTAAACTTAATGATTAGCTACACTTAACAGAAATGCAAAATATCTCCATGCCAGTGTCTAGAGTATGTATAGTATATTGCATAATGCCTATTGTCTGCATATGCATAATGATTCAGTTTAGCAATATTTAACTCAGTGTCTTAGGCATAGAGTATTTAAAGATAATAATGAAGCAAAATTCTCTCTCTTCTGGTGTGTGCGTGTGTGTTATGCTGTCCAAACTAGTAGACTGACAGCTGATGTTATTATCAACAGTGTACTATCAATTCTTTTTCACATTGCAAAACACTTTTCAAGTATATGGCAACCAAATACACTTAATTTTTATTCTATCAGCAGTTAAAAATATTTAAAGCCCAAAAATTGTCTATTATGTCTTTCTAAAATTGAAAGAGATTTTGAACTTAATTTTTCCATTATTTTACTCCTAATACAGAGAAAAGTGAAAAATAGTAGCAGCACAGAAAATTTCTTCCTCCCATCTGCCAAAGTAGGTAAAAAACGAGTATTCAGATAATTTCATTTGGTCCATAATCTATTCCTATTTTCTATTCATGTGAAAGGTTAATACTTTTCAACTCCATCATTTTATACCAACAAAACACTGTAATTTCCCATGCTTCCATCTCTCCCCACCCCATCCATATTAATTTTAAAAAGACTGTGTGAAATTCACCCATCTGCTACTTCTGTTTAACTTGTATGCTGCTGATTTTACATAGTCGTTGCTGATATTCATGTGAGAAACAAAGACAGGGGCTGGAAGCCTGAATTTATCTATCTGCCAACGAGCTGTCTGTAAAGTCAATATTTTATAGATTGTAACAGAGAAAGAGAGAAATATAGAGTATTCCAAACAGGATAATGTACTCTGTTAAAGGGGATTTTTTAATATTTCTCTTGCACACAACAAATCAGGAATAAGAAAAGATCATTCAGTCTTAAAAGCTTTACTTCAGTAAATCATTATGAATGGATGTTTTTGTGTTTTGTGCATATTGATAAAAAAAAGTGGTCAAAATTATTTAACATTAGTTTGGCTTAATTTTTTTTTTTTTTTTTGGTAACATGATAAACACGGATTTTTACAGGCATAAAAGTGATTAGATTGATGTTGTTGTTGTTTTTTTTTTTTTTAATCCAGAGGATGCAATGATACTGTATGAAGACTAACTATACAATATAAAGACTAACTATATAATATAAATTACAAATGCCATTTGGGCTGCATAAATCAGTCTAAGTGCACACACACACGTTTATAACTATAGCATGTATTTATGTGCACAGATATTTGTTGTCTCTTCTTTCAGATTCATTTTGATCTGGCTACCAATTTTACATTGTGGTTCTTCAACTGGTACAACTCATGCACTCATTGCACATTTTTCCTCTTTGTAGCCAGATAAATCACTACATTTAAATTCCAGTCTAATTCAGATTAGATTAGAACAAACAAGAACAACAAAAACATCCATTATAGTTGATCTGGGGAATCCAGCTCATTTGTTTCTATTATCAGTAACAGTGATTCATACATCCAAATAAAAAGTTATTTGTTGATAAAACAAAAATGAATAGAGTATGAGAATGTAATAGAGTTGTGTAGCTTCTCCAATCCCAAAAGACTTTATGGTGCTGATTTCAACACCACAAAATTTTTTTTACCTGACTAAATATTCTTCTGCTTTCTGAAGCTGAGTCTTGACATGGCTGGGGCAGGAGTGCAGCACTGCATAAGAAAGTAAAGCACTGATTTTAAAAAAATACACTTGAGCGTTGTGAGCACTTTGGTGGAGTCAAAGCTTAGGTTTTATCTTTTGAAATCAAAGCAACTTCAGTTAAAGCATTCTGTGTGACAGATGTGATAGTTAACAAGTATTTCTGACTAAAATACAAGGTTGCACTGTGCAGACCTACTCACCACTACAGAAGAACTTGGAATGAACATTTGATATCTTTCTTCTCCCAGTTTAGCTACGTAACAACTATATCATGTTTTATGAGACTTCTTAGTGGGTTCACCTTTGCACCTCACTTATATTCACATCAGTTGCTATTACAGTTTTGCTCCACATCCTGAATACACTTAATTTTCAAAAGAATTTATTTTTCATTCAATCAGTATTTGAAAATAATTTCATTTTTATGTAGTTTCTGCGTTGAAGACAATTATCTTGAAATATGGAATGGAATTAAATCCAGTTTATGGATGCAAATACATTCACCTGGTCCATTACTTAGAAATCACTCAGAGACTGTACTCACAATCAGGGATTTTGCAGGTTATGGAGCAATTTTCTGTCAACAGACTCACTTGAAAAATGACATAATGGCATTTCACAATGACTGTCTTAAACAACTTTATTCTCTATTTTTGGATGACAATATAGATTACAACAAATATTACAATCCAAAGTTCCTTTCCATTTTTGTGTATTGAATGTTCAGATTTATGTCTGAGTTAATTAAGTCCTCAAAAATACTGCTATTTTTCAATTTTTTGCTCTTCACAATCATCCCTTCGAAAATATATTTCCCTTGTGTGTATTTGTGAATTGTTTTTACAGCTATGTGACATTACACACAATAAGAAAGTGACACCTGTGTATTGTAGCTCCTGCTTGGAACTCATTTTGCTACAAAAGAGGTCTACCCCTGATCAACCACTCACGCAATAAAGTATTACATTGAAATAAATTGGGAATTTAGGAAATGGTGACAGATTTACCACACCAAAATGTCAACCAGGCAGAAACAAGGAGTAAGAGAGAGGAAACAATTCAGACTGTCAAGGTGCCTCCCAAAACAGACTTCTCTGTAAGAGGGCTTCCTCCCCTTCAGCAGCCTCCCTGCAGCCTGCACGTAGCAGAGGGGCGTGTTGAAGGTGTTGTAATGGCTAAGGGGACAAGGCTGACCCTGATCTGCTTGACTAGCACAGCACAAAGATGCCTACAGCCACCTCACAGGAGCAGCAGTGCAGAGCCAGAGCAACCTGTGACCCTGGGCAGTGCCTCCCAAGCCACAGCAGCCACTTGTGACCTGCTGTCCTTCCCCAGTCGGAAGCACCGCACCCGCGGCAGACACGTGCTGAGCTGTGCAAAGACAACTGAGTTATCTCAAAAGATTTTTGAGACTACCTCCCTGAGTTTTGCAGAAATAATTTCAATGAAGTCCGAAACACTCTTTATGATAACGTGACTTCTTCAATTCTTCCTTATTTCAATTTGTAAGTGAAAATAGTAGTCATGTAAAAGTGTTTCCAGGTCACTACACGGGTGCCAGAGCAGGGCAGTATCTGAAGAAAATAATTAGAATACCTTTTAAAACATTTTCTTCCCTTTCAGATAGCTTTGTAACTGCTCTTTTCTTGAACAGAAGTGAATTTATGGAATACATGGCACTGATATGAATTAAATCACACCAGAGGAATTTTTTTCCCAGGATCTCTCACAATCAATTAAACATTAGTCTGAACAATACCCCAAACCAAACTTCTGCATCTACCCAATATGTCACAATTATTTCTCTAATTTATCTCTGATACAGAATGACAAAATCAATTAGGCTGGAAAAAACCTCTGAGATCATCAAATCCAACCTTTGAACAGATGAAAAAGGATTCAAGAATTGGACTGTCAGCAAAATAATTTGGTAAAACATTTCTTCCACTTGAGGAAATACTTTTGAAATTAAAAAGTATTAGTTTCCATGTATAATGCATTAAATAAAATAAGACATTCCCACCTAATTAAGGATCTTACCAGAGAAATAATTTTTAAAATTATTATAACATCAATCAGATTTTTAACTTTTATTTGCAGAAATTCACCATCAATTGGAAATGTGTGTGTGAATTTAATTACTGAACAAGAATAGCCAAGAATGGAAACTACATTATGAATTTAAAAATTATCTGAACGGCAAGTTTTCATTTTTACTTAAACTATGAAATCCGTCTCAGAATTCATCTCATCTGCTCCATTTTTTGTTTTTACTTTTCCTACTCTTTTGAACTAGAGGGAAATAATTTTACATTTGTTGCAATTGAATACCAAGCTTTCAGACAACTGATGTTAATTTTGCCATTTGCAACCCATCCTCAAATACTTTCTGCTGCATTTATGAAATATAAATAGTGGTTGCAAGACTGGTCTCAGCTGCAGCCTGAAGCGTGACTGTCTCTTACTCCCAGCTTGGGGGTGATGTGGGAATTTCTTGCAGCACAGCTGCTGCACTGTGGCCTGTGCCACAGACCTCCACATACCCTGAGGCAGCCCAGTATTCCAGAACTGCAGCTTGCACTGAGCTATTTCTCCAGCCACACCACCAGGGAGGAAGAACTGAACTGCAGATGAAATCTAAAGCTTGGCCAAAAGGGATGTTCTTGATTTAGCCATAGGTTGAAATATCATGATTTCAGACTGTGGTTTGGGGGAAGTGCAGGATTCTTTGGACAGCACCAAGCACATAAGCAAACACAACCCTGGTGAAAGATGACATCCCTGAACCTCTCAGTGCTATAGCTACTACACAACATGTCACTTCTATGGGTAGTCAAGTAGTTAAGTCCTCACAAAGACAATGAAATTGCTGTCAGCTCAACAGACCTTGCCTGACAATCCTTATTGCTCTGTGGAGCCAAGCAGAGCAAAATTAAATGGATGTGATGGAATTATTTCACTGAAGTTCTTTCTCACACAGTATACATGAAGTTGATGGGTATGATAGAAAATATGATAAAGAAGAAAAGTCTCATATAATTTTTTTTTTTTTACTAATAGAAAATATGGTTTACAGAGTACAAGAATGCCATCACTGTGAGGAGGAATTTCTAGCTAGAGTCTCTGGGATTAAAAATCACTGTATACACCACCGCACAGCACAACACCACCATTTCATAGCACCTGGAATGTAATTCTTTAACTTCTCTGACCAAACTCCTCCTGGCAGCAGAAGTGAAAATGTAAAAGTCCAGGAGCTCATCTCAATTCAAAGTGGATAAATGCAACTGACAAATCACCTTAAGCGTAAAGTAATCCATGAGTGGGTTAGTGCAAGTCCCATGTGCAAAATCCTGCTAGACATTAGATTTAAGGAAAAGAGAGGACAAGTATATACTACCTGTTTCTTAAATAACTACAGCAGATGTCCACATGATTCATGGAGATTTTTCAGGAATATAAAATCAAATCCAGCCTTCTTGGTAGTTTAGCTAGCTTATTCTACAATTAATGCAGACTTCAAAGAAATGGCAATCAACTGGGAAATACACTGTCAGCTCTGAGGGATGTCACAACCCACACAGAGACAGAATTTTGGATGTGGGGAAAGCTCCTTCCAACCACGGGTGGTATATTTATCCTCTGCATCACCTCTCCCTGTGCACATACTCTATGGGAAGGAATGAAAACCACGGGAAGGAGGCACAAGAGGAGGGTCCACTAGAGTGGGATGCAGGGCAGGATTATGTCACTTATCTTGTTCTCCAAAAGGTAGATGTGGAGGCCTGAATTAATCATTCAGCCTCCTTGTACCTGTCTTTTTATTGACTCATTGCAATTCAACTTCATGTCTTGCCATTTACTGTGACTGGACAAATTCCACCACTAGTTGCCGAATCCTGGTTAGGAGACACAAGGAATGGAGTTTAGAACTGTCAGGTGTCCAGTTATGCCCAGGACATGAGTCACCTTAGAAGATTTAAGGTTAACATTTGAGGGACTGGTGGGAATGAAGGGTTTCAAAGGAAGCTGTGGGAAGAGGGTTCCCATGAGGGAGGAAAGAACTTCTGAAAATCTCACCCCTTCTTTAGCTCAAGTTTTGGTAGCAAGCATTTTGTTTTGGGGAAGATATCCTGAATATGCTAGTTTGTTTTTCTTATTAGTTCTTTTACAAAAGTTACTAAAGCTATCAGAAAAGCTTTTTCAGCATAGATCTACAATAAGAAGAACACTCAGGTTAGATATTTATGATTTTTTTCCTCAGATCAGCTGTCAAATTGATAAAATAGCTACAATACCTTTGGAACATAATTGGCAGAAACTGTGCCAGCCACATTAACACAGGAGTATGGACCTGCCACTGATTAATTTGGATTTATCAGTAACCACATTTGAAACCTAAAAAATTTGGTCTACAAAATTCATATTAATCATTAGGCGTTTCAAGTAGTTTGAAAGTGTGGTGAACCAGTCCACTATTACATAGGATGTTGTTGTCATCTTATTGCAAAAGTTCCATACCTTCTTCGTGATTTCTCATGGGCATTTCCTCACAGCACTAACTCCTTCTTCCTCTTCGCAGTACAGCCAACAAACTCCAACTCCCTTCTCAACCAGATAACCCACTCTTTTAGAGCACTCATCCTCATTGGACACAGCTGCGGCCTGTTAAGGGCAGGCCTTTTCTTTGGTGATTAGTACAGCTGCAACTCCTCAGGGGTGAGATTACCTTCCATACTATCTTTATTTTCTTACATTCTATCCCCCCACCAGATGTGACCATAATATGCTGTCTATAATAAATTTAAATTTAATCATTTAAGTTCAATGTATGAAAATATTCTAAAAATTGTTACTTGGCAAGATTAAAAAGCCTTTCCTAAGAGGCTTCAACTAAGACTTGGCTAATAGCTGCACTTGAGCAAAACCAGCTGTAAAGTGAGGTTTTTCCCATTTTGTCATTTTTACACCCAGACTGTGTATGATATATACAAGGTAAAAGGTGAAGTAGAATTGTGTATAGAAAGTGTGTAGGCTGGGAGTGAAATACTGGGTAAGTACAAATCTAAACTCTAACAGCAGAAGAAAAGGTTCATGTTGATCCATCAGAGGCTGCCTATAAAGCCCATTGAAATTCAAACTGCAAAAAATAACTTTATCATCCATACTAAACAGGAAACCTTACATCATGGTTCCAGGAACTTAAAGCAGGAATGTAAATGTCACAAGTATGAAAAAAAATATGTAGGTAGCATAGTTTACTTTTTAAAAGTGAAAGTTACTAAAACAAATTTAGTTGCTCAGTCTATACAAAAATCATATATGAAGCCCTAGAAGAAACAGGATCTGTCCATAAACAGTTTAACTATGCATCACTAATATTGACTTGAATGGATCAAACTATAAATCATGAAAAAATATTTTTTCTTCTTTTGTTCAGCAACCTCTTTCTTCATCAGCTCTTTCAAGTTTGCCTGCCTCTTTTTCCCAGAAAACTCATATATTGAATATACTTCAATTATAACAGTTTTGGACTTTTTGGCAATATATGATAGGAAGATGCATGTCAGTTTTAAAACTGAATTACATAAAAAGAATGGTAAGCTAAACTAGTTTCTGCAAGCTATTAATCTTTGTGATTTTAGTGCTATTTCTGGCTATGCAGTCAGTTATGCACACTTTTTTTTTTCTCCTTAGTGCAGTTTGATGACTGGAAATAACCCTGTGGGAATTGCAAGTAGAGCAGGGAAAAAAGAACAGGAGAGAATATAAATATGAAGGTATTTTCACTTCATGAGAATTAATTATGGGGCCCATGAATAAATATTTGAATAGCGTTGTTAGTACAATGCAATAAGAGCTCTCTGGTGGCAAAAGTTATCATTACATTGCATCTCATTTTTATTACAGACAATAATGGGGCTTTGACCAGAACATTTCTTTCTTTACATTTTACTTGAAAGTATAAGCAAACTCTGTTTAAAAAAATATATCTTTTAACTGTGGGTTGTGGGGTTTTTTTGGTTTTTGGGTTTTTTTTTTTTACTGTTAAGAATTTTAACTTAATAGATTTGTTGCTAATAATCTTCTATATTTATGCTGGTTTCCTAAGAGAGCCGTAATTTCTCACCCAAGGCCTGTTTCACAACATAAGATCTGAAAATTTTTATTCATCTTATCAAGCGTTCATAATTGCTGAATTTGCTATTTTGCTATTTAATATCAATTGTGATTTTCATTACCTTTAGTGGAAACATAGAAGACATCTACTAGACAGTGTAAACCAAGCTGCTGCTTAACAGTATGCATGAAAATGTATGAAAAAGCTCCACTCATTCCTTTCTGACAGAAGCTGAAATCACTCCAGCTTTTGTGTTGGTATTTTTACAATGCAGGCAGGGTGTCAATACAAATTGCACACATAGTGAGAAACAAATATCAAAATATCTATAATGCAACTTAATAAAATGCAATGTAAGTACTGGCTCAATGTGTAAGTTGTGAATATATGCATTGCTACATCAGCAAATTAGCAGAGAAACAGTCTGCTTGACAGAAGTATTTTACTTCCTAAATCTTGCATCCCTGGTGCAGTAGCTCTCCCAAAGTGATTTTCTACACAGCTGCTTAGGAAAAAGTTAGAGCTACTTTTGAACGTGTTGTAGAAAGATCCTGCTCACATAGTTAATGCACAAAAAATTACAAATAACACCTTCTTTCAAGACCATCGTGTGAAAAAGGGAGATTTCCCCAGATCTTTAGTGCTTGTTTTGTCTGTCGGTGCCCCAGGAAAGCCAAGAGCCTTGTGCCCGAGCAGTCTGTCAGTGTCCCTTCATGGGGACTCCGCAGGGAGCTGCTGCTGGCTGACAGCTGCTTTGGGCTTTATCAGCTACAAGGTACCCTAGGTGCCCCTCACTTTGGATATCCAAGGATTTCAACAGAGCTTGGCCAGGGGTCCCCGCTCTGCTCCACCCTCCAGGCCATCCCCCTTAGCATGTGCTTAAGGTTGCAGGCTGTGGGAGTGGGGAATCATTGTGGAACAGGTTTTGAGCTGCCAACCACCTTCCATCACGTGAGTAGCAATGACGTTTCACCTTATGATTTTATATCACTACAGCCTCTGCTAGAATGTCCATATAACTTCCCAATTTTCTCTCATTTAACTTCAGCCACCTTTTCCCAAGAGCCTTGGATATAAGTGCATTGTTAACAAAGAAGTTAATATAAGAAATCTGAAAGCTAAGGGACACTTTTAAGGACATTAGTATATAGTAAGACTTAATGTACAATCTATGCTTTTCATCTATATTTTGTAAAGTTCTCTGATTTATGTTCCATGCAAGGAATGTGATTCACAACGTCACCAGCAGAATTCAGGAGAGCCAAGACCACAGTGTGAGTTTGTCAGTCCATCCCAAACTCTTCAGGTCACTTGAAACTGGCCAACACCTAGGAACTGAGCCAGACCAAGAGAAGAGGGAGGATTTTCTGCATTAGATCTGTACACTTAGTAGGCAATGTCTCATAAGACAGCTCTTCAAGTGCAGAACAACTTTATATATATATATATATATATATACACACATATATGTATATATATAAAATAAAAATTATGAAGACTTCTTCTGACCATCTTTCCTCTCACCCCTTTTGGCACTTTTTTGTGGTAAATCTGTTTAAAAAGTACTAGGGAAAAAAAGTACTACAAAAAAAAGTAGAAATGACATCGAAATGTCTGGATTGTACTGAAGTCCCATCAGTGCAATAAACCAGCTGAAACTTATTGAGACATGAGCTGTAAAAATGCAAACAGGTTGAAGAGCTCTGCACACCAGTGGCAGCACATTTGTGTCAAGAACAGAAAGCTTATATATGCTTAAATATGCCAAATTACTTGCTTGCAAAGTGCTCAATGTTGAAAGCCCGTCATGCACACTCCTGAGGAGATGCAAAACCTCAACAGATGTAGGCTGAGTGCCTACTTGTAATTAAGAATTTCCTTCCAAAATACAGGTTTTTCATCCTAGAAGCCACAGCAGTGTTATTATGTACAGTTAGAAGCTTCATTAACATTTATAGAATACCATCAGTGAACTTGCTATATCCAGATTTACTTTTTCCTCCCTTATCCAAAAAAATCCAAATATAATCAGACAGATCAATAGTTCTCCCATAAATCTAACTGAAGAAGAGTTCAGATTTTGCCAAATGCAAACCAGCTCTATCCTGTCTTGTTGCAACTCTTTAGCTCATCCATTCACACATCTCCCAAGATTTCTCTGCCTTTTGTTATCTAAAAGAAAACAAAATAGAAATGTGGTAAGTAGCAACAAATATACTGCTGTCAGTGAAACATCTGCCTTGGCTGTGGGTTCAAACAAAGAATATAGCAATGAACTGGCTGCTGCTACAGAGACGGCAAAGGCATATGCTCCACATAGAGCTTTCTAGAAAGAGAAAAAACAAACTTAAATTTTTAAGTTTTTCTCATAGTCTAAAATTCTTTGCATCCCCTTCCTTTCTGCCCTTGCTTACACATTTCACTATTTTCACAGTGGCCTCCCTAATAATGCCCTCCATTTGCCATTATCATTGTTGCCATAAGCTATGTGGATACAAACATGAAAAAGTGGAGACAGTCAAATGTGTTAGAAATCCAGACCAAAAAATGAAACAAACACACAAATAAACAGAAACAGCTATTGTCTTACTGAGATTTATGGTCTTTGCATGAGATTAAAAATTCAATCCAAAATCTTACTTTTTTCACAGCTTATTTTTTATTATGAATAAAAATCACTGACAGTCTAACTACTCTCCTCAATTTTAGAATAAATGAAATTGTAATTCATACATTGAAATCCATTATTTTCCATATATCAATGGAAAATAATCAGTAGTTAAAATACTTTTGTGTTACTACTTGTAAAGTTAAATTTCACAACCTGTGAAAAAAACCCTGATAAAAATGTGTGGTTTAGGACACAGAAGGTCCTTGGTCAACATCTTTGCCTCCTTCTGAAGGGAGGAAAATTAAGTGAGACAGTTTATGTGAATGCTCTTCCTTTTGGTCGCCCCTAAACAGCATAACAGAACTTGGTTTTAGGAAAAGCTGTAAGATTTCTCTTTGTCAGCAATTCGAGAAAAGGAACAGGAAGAATGTCCATGGCATGTAATACACTACTGAGGGAAAGCAGGCTCAAAATTTGATCTCATGCAAACTAATATTTTATAATAGCCAGTCAGCCTTTCCTGTGATGGCTGTTGGGGAACTCCAGTGCTGCCGAAGAACCTCCAGCACAGCTCTCCAAGCATTCACTGCTCCCTGGTTCTCCAGCACACATATAGTCAGTCCTAAGAAAGCATATTTTAATGCTGAATAGAGTGTGAAAAACAACATTATTACACAAGGTCACAAGAATTATAGCAAAAGCAAGCTTCCAGGAATGGATGTGAATAGCTGTATCTTGGACTGAAACATTCAGAGTGTTTTTCAATTAGCAGCATCCTTCACAGCAAATTCCATTCATTACTTAGGAAGAAGATTAAAATGAAGATAAAGACCTGCCTGTTGATAACATAATTTAAACCTGGGAATATAAGGCAATTTTTGTTTTCAAAGTATTTTAAAGTGCATTTGTGACTCCCCACTGACATTTCACAGAAACTTAACATGACATTTAATTATGGTTGATTTGTTTTTCTGTGTACAATCAACAGCATAGTTCTTAGAATGTGTTTTTCTCATAAAATACAATTCACTCTTGGAATATTAATATCCAAGAAGGGAAATTTTCACCAAACATAAGGACCCAGAACATTACTCATTAATCTAATATTTGTTCTGATAGAGAAGTCATGCAAAGCAACCAAAAGTGTACTGAGATGCACTTGTAAAGAAGAAAAATAATTATTAAAATTTTTAAGAAAGAACTTTTGAGTTCTCCTAGCTGAAACATTTAAATACCAATTTATAATGAGCTCAAGTTAGATAAAGAAAACAACAGGCCTGCATTAGCAATGTGGCAAAGATTTGACATCACTCATGATGAGGAAAAAAAAGGAATAATTTGCAATCATAGTACTTGTAAAAGAAAAAAAAATCACTTATCAGTAAGAAAAAGCTAGTTTCAAAAAATGGTTCCTTTTAATTGCAACTTAGTACTGCTTTTGGAGGAGTCCTGTGACATTCAACATGTTGCGTTTTTCTAAAAAAACCTGAAATACTTACAAACTTGCATGAGTCTAGCATCTGTAGCTTTCAGGTAAATTATCTATCATGAGAAAAATCACAAGAACTGGCAACAAAACAACTAACACTTACTGAATTTTATTAGGTACTGAATGTCACATAGAAAGTGATTACATTTTTCCTCTGTATATTTGTTGCAGTTCCAGAGAGAAAATAAATTTTATAATGTTCCTTTTACATGAAAAACTATAAGACTAATACAGAATCATTACAGTTAAAATATTAACACTGGGAAAAAACACCCACAGCTTCTTTCTTGAACTTACACATGCAAATATGCAGTTCTCTGAAGTGGCAGCTCTTTAGCCTGAAATCATATTACCTATTTCCCCAAAGTGAAAGTACAAGTGATACTGGGAGGCAAGATTCATATGTCTCTGCTCTTCTAGCTGCAAAATAAGCATTAACAGGTATCACATATGTTACAAGATTCAAAATTTATATAGTATTTTTTCAAGATTTAAGTTCTTAAATTTGAGTGTGTTTTTAGTGCATTTATTATAATCCAAAATAATTATTTAGTTGCAATTTTGTAGTACACGTTCGAACATGGTCAACTTATTGAAATTTCTTTTACAAGTAATTATTACATATATTTATTTCCAAGATAAAGTAATTTCTTAAAGATATTGAATTCAAACAACTCTTTGGCTGATTTTACACTTCTGGTCTTTATTGGTTGAGAAGTCTCTGATTTATGTTTTCTCTTACTGTGTTTGCTACACTGAATTATTCTCTCAAAAGCAATAGCAAAAAAAAAAAAAACAACAAACTAGAATTTTAGTCTCTGTGATACTTGCACCAACTATAGGAATCTGTCAGGTCAAAAGATACTCATATTTTGAAATAAAGGCACATATTTCTGCACATAAATAGTTGTCATAAAACTGAGTTCCCAATCAGAAACTCTGAAAGTCTTTATAGTCACTGTTTGAGATATGGCTGGTGTAAAAAGGATTCATGGGTTCTAGTGGTCTCCAAGAGACCTATTATGATAGCCTTATATCTGAAGAATGATGATGGATTTTGTTTTTTTCCCTCTTGGTTTTCAATTCCTGTTTTCTAAAAGCGATACTACCTTTACTCCAGATAGGTACCTGGATATCCGTATCACCAGATCAGATTGCTGTTTTTTCTGTAGGACCCTTTTCCTGGCACAAAATTTTGATAAATTTCTCTCCTGACAATAGTACCGATGCCTAAAGGAGCCTTTGGTACCCACACACAGAATTAAAGATTCCAATAAAATCCTGGATGCCCTAGGATGCCATGACTCACAAGGAACAGCCTTTTCAGAGTCCACAGTTGTTTACATCAACCACAGTCTGTTGACATCACAGAAAAGAGCAATGACGCTCATCACAAACGAGGATTAAAATAGAAAAGGCAGATGGACAGTGAGAGAAAGTGGAATGCAGTCAACAGCAGGTGGATAGCAAGAGCATTGTACACAGTAGCTACCAAGAACTTATTTAACATTCTTCCTCACACGATATGTTAGTACAGCAATGGCTGATTCAACAGGGCATAGCCAATCTCCTCAGACTGCTTGTGGACTGCTTTACAGTTTTGCAGACCACAAGGAACACTCTGAATTCTCTTCCCCGCATCATGCTGTTTAAGGGTTGCTACCTGTGTGCAGAAGTCCACACACCCACTTCTACAGAAATAGCCACAGGACTGCAATCTGTATTGCAGCACTCTCAGTTCTTTGAATTTCATTAATCTCTCTCTATACACTACTTCCCAGAAAAGCATATAACATTATTATTCCCCAGTAGTGTAAAACCACTCTTGTCCTGCCTGCAAAGGTTAGAAACCAGCATCAACCCTCTGAAATTTCTGATCATGACTCAGAAACCACAAATTATTGTATTTGCAATATACGATACAGTTGCAATGTCTTTGTGATTGATAAATGCCCTAGCAGTACCCTTTATTTGTTGTGTCCTCTTCTAATTTCTACATAAAGAAACTGTTGGCTCATGCTGAAGCACTCAAAAAAGGAAGTAAAATAAAATTGTCTCAACAAATTTAATTTTACCAATTAGAGCAGCAGCAACCAATTATAGCAGTTACAATATAAGGATCTTCATGTATAGAATCATCCAGGGCTGACAGTAAATACATATCCAATGAATCAGCTGATTCTTCAAGACTCTTTAGGTATCTAAAATGATATTTAAGTAGAATACAAAAAGTAAATTAAAAAAACCAACAAAAACAACATTGCACTGGCTCCAAGTTCTGGTGGTCACTGTGTATTAGAGGTACCTATACTGACCTGGCAACACCCCTCTTGGCATGAGGTCTTCCTCATGTTCCACCTTCCGTGAAGTTTCTCTGTGTTTTGTGGTTTACATGATTTGAAAGGAAAGGCTCTGACAGACTTTGAAGATACATTAGAAACTGTTGGCTGATTGTGTCTCTGCAAAGAAGGATTTCTAGTGCATACTGAAAATCACATTGAACAAGGAGTTACCACAAAAATGCAATAAAAACCTGTCCAGGAAGGTAGAGAAAATTCCTCAGAAGCAGTGCAAAGAATGAAAGGTGGTGATAGCTTCACCCATTCTCTTCACTGCACCATCTGTGACAGTCCTTTATCATCCCTAAGTAACAACAACTTTATGAAAGATTTTGTGACAGACGATAAATCTGGTTGAAGCTATCATGATTTAATTCCCATTTGAAATTATTTAAATCAAATAATAAATTAAAACAAATTAGTAGTCAATAAGTTTGATTTCAAAAAGGAACCGAGAGGAAGAGGAGTTACTCAGCAAAACTAAAAGAACTATAGTACACAGGAACATGCAGAGATTGCCTAAAAATTCTGAAATCAAAGCTTAAAACCATTGTGGGAAGTGCATTCCATCTGAGAAGGAGGTTAACTAGGTAGTGAGGATGCACCTGAAAGAAAAGTTGATACAGATGTTGTTGGAAAGATTAACAAATATTACTCCAGATTTCAACAAAGAAAAAGTTTTTTGTGATAGCTCCTTGGAAAAGTTGATTTCATACATATCCATCATGTACATCCTAAGTATTTAGCTTCATCAGTTTTCTTATTAAATTACAGTCATTTTATAGATGCTGATATAAAATATGGCAATGTGAAAATTATTATATTCTCAATGGTCTTTATGTATTTCATCCATTTGAGAAATGACATATTTACTGTGGCTTCCCATATAACAGGAAATTTCAGAGATTCATTGTTGGAGGAGACAGATAATTGTTACCTAGATGCTGAGTGAAGTGGCTGTCACTTCAGGATTCCATTTCCCCCACAATAATACCCAGGAAAATGCAATTAGGATAAGAATATTTTAGATCTAAAAGGTCTATTATTTTCCTTAGGTCTTATTTTAGCAATGAGTTTGTGGTTAAGTATTGTAAATGTTAGAATTTTCTATTGTGTCTTAAAATATTTTTACTATAAAAGTATATTTTGCATGTAATCATCCCATAAGTCAGATGTGACATTCTCAAGGGGTATTATTCACTAAAAATTCCATTTTCAACCATTAATATTTGAAAGAGTGTTATAATTAAAGGTACAATGAGCATGTGAAAACAGTCTACTTTTTACAATATCATAAAATTAGTACTATATTTAAATATAAATTAAAAATATCCACTGTTAATCTAAATCTAAACTTTTTATTTAGTCTTGATTTTTTATTTCTGCTTGTATTCATCAAAACTTTTTCCTTTCTTTTCCAGTAGTTTTTAGACAGCTTGTTCATTATTAAAGAAACAAATGGGATCTATATTAAAATCTTTAATCTCCTCTTAATATTATTTTAGAAACATAAACTTGAGTATATTTGAGTATTTTCCAGGATAAATGGCACACAATTTTTAGTTTCTGAAAGAAGAAATACTGGTAGCTGCACTTTGAGGGGGATTTATCAGAATTTGGAGCTCAAGTGTCTCCAGGCAGCATGGGGCACAGCTGCTAGTTCATAGGGATCGTAAGATTAGGTGAGATCGTTGCACCTGTTTTTGCTTTCCCAGTATGAGATGAGGTTCCTGCAGTTAAAGTACATTTGAAATGCTGTCTAGATGAAGTCATGTCATAGGCTTCCCAAGTAGATGGCAGCATTATTAAGAATTTCTGCAATGCTGCAGCCCCCCTTCTCTGCAACTCACTGGTCTCCCTGCATTTTCTGTATGCAACTAACATTAAAGAATTTCTTGGAAAGAAGCTCTTCTACCTTCATACCTCATTGCTAGAGGCCTTTCATTACATTTTGAACTTTTAGAGTTCTTTCATGCATCTTGGACCTTCATTTGCGTTGTAACTGCATCCAAAAGAGCCTTAGCTTCTTTTCATGTACCCAGGTAGTTACTCAGGGACTCACAAGCCATTAAAAGTTAGTCAGAATCTATGAACTACTTAACATATGAGCTGCTGAGGCTCTTGAGTTCTTCACAAAAGCATTTTGAATTATGAGCACTCCACTTAAGATCAGTCCCACAGTATTCTCAGGTTATCTTATTTTTGAAAAGCATCTAAGCATCCAATAAAGATAATTACAGAAAGCCAGGAAATTCAAAGCAAAGATTAAATTATATTGACATTAAAATTTTGGACTGGAAAATGCAAACTTAGAAGTACGTTTACCATGATGCGTAATTATGTTTCTGCAAGAAAATTCTCCCAATGTCATCCCACTTTAATGCCTTGCAGTTTGTGTATATGGGTGATTCCATGCATGTGCGTGTGTGTTGAGAATTCAAAAAATGAAATTGCTTACTCTTTAAGACACAATTAGGTAAACCCTTGCCCTAATGTGAATGTCAAAATCATCATTTAAGGCACTAGTCTAAGAGAAAGGTTTTCTTTTAAATTTTACTTTACAGGATTTTAAAAAAATTCTTAGTCATCCATTTATAAAATGCCACCAGAATGAGATTTCCAAGTATTTTATCATACAACATGTGTTTTAAGCATTCTCTTTTCCTTTACCCAAGTCACGTCTGCATGACTGCTGTATTCTAGATAGTTATGAGTAATGTTCAAGACAGGATACTGAGCTAAATCATAGGAATAGCTGTCCAGATCAAAAACCAGATGTAGATGTAGGTGCAGCTTGTTTATATTTACATAAATGTGGTATATGGTGTTAGCACCCATAAAATTAATGATTTGCTTAGTAAAGCACACAAAAATCCCAGTTGGAGCAAAATACCACCTTTATAATCACTAAGGGTAACTATTAGATCAACTGTTAAATAAACAAAACAGAAATCACAGACCTGCTTTAGGTACTTCAGCTTCTAAAAGAAGGCATTTCCTTACACATTCTAGGAAAAATGAATACATTTTTAATACAAAATTATTGAAACAATAAATCATGAAGATCACAGATCAAGAAGTTATAAAATTATCGCTTTGATATTTTCCCCTCTCTCTAGGCTGGAATTGATTTTTAAATACAAACCAAAGTTAAAAACTTTAAAGAAAAATTTATACACGAGTCAACATACCTACCAACATTCATACAGAGATTTAGAAAGCAATTACCATTAAGAAAGAAATCTAAACCCCTTCACCAAAAGGATCTCTAACCATTTATCAGTGGTGTTTTGGTAAAACTGTAGACAAAATAAGCCATCATCAAATTGCCCACCTCAGATTTGAACAATCAAGAAGATAAATTGTTCTAGCATGAGCTTTTCTGTCTTCTCCAGTAACACAGCTACCTACAATGCCTCACAAAATTACAGAGATCACTGAATATTAGCATCCTGAAAAATTAACACCCAAGAAAAAAATATTCCCTTCAAAGGAAGAAAAAAGACAAAGCAGTAAGAGCTTCTGAGCACACCCATGTTTGCTTTTCAGTTCTTGAAAACAAACAGAAAAGCCTAAATCTTCATTTAACAATTATAGTTACCAAGGCAGCATTAAAATCACGACCATAAAACAACCTCACATGAGTTTCTGAATAAAAGCCTGATAAGTAACGAGCCTAATTTAGGCTGTAGCCTGACTGATAAAATACACATGAGATGGATTAATCATTGGGAGATACACTGCTTAGCTGACTGTGTTTTTAAGTCTGAGGTGCTAACTCCATCTTCTTTTAATGGAAAACCCACCCTCCACTCCAACAGCCCAATTAGGAGTATTTCTTTTCTTTTTTGACTGTTTTGTTCTGAGTTTTTTATTACACAATAATCTGTTGGACCTAAGAGTTTCTTTGACTTTTTAAACAGGAAAGTAATAATTTAAGGCAGGCTTTTCTCCCTTGTTTATCTTTAAGATGTTCATATGAATGAGGATATTGACATGCAATATGCAAGATTACATTAAATATTATACAAATATTTCTATTAGGTAAGACCATTTTTATGCCTTGGGTAAATCAATTTCCCTTCTTGTTATGTTTTCTAATATATTCTTTTAATCAGGTTATTTTTTCTCTTGCATATATTTCCATACAGAACTTCTACATGATTTAAAGCAAAATGCACTTCCTCAAAACATTTACTTCTACCATCCATTTAATTTTTCACCACTGATGCTCAAAGTACAATCAGTGAAGTAATTGTCAGAATAAACTGATATTACACCAAGGAACTAGGATGCCTCTGTTCCAGTTTCATCTAGTGGCCACATCACTCTGAGCAAACAGATTAAACTAATTTCCTCATTTCCAGACTTCTCACTGCCAGCATATACAAAATTGTGACAAGACACAGAAAAATTTCAGGATCTATAGATTAAACATGCTAAGAGAAATGCAAGGCATTGTTGTCATGTAATGGACTATCTTCAAGCTGCTGTCAATTCCAAATAAAATCATGGGAGCTGAATTCTCTGCAAAGTCATTTTCCTGGACCATTAATTCTGAATTGCCATTTACAGAATAATTGCACTTTTGTTTCCCTGGGGATCTTACTGCAATACTTTAACCTATGCTATCCTTCTTAACCCTCACATCAAAATATATACAGCTGAAATGGAAGTCATGAGCTATAGGTCATTAATGCAGAGCTAGGCCTAAGGGTATCTTTAATAGTTCTGTTGAGGACATCCTTACAATGACTGCATTTTTAGGGGAGTGGAAAGATTTTGTCCAAAAGGACACAGCTGGATCTATTCTGGGAAAGGTTAGCTGGGACAGCTGAATGTCCCTGAGGAGATAATAAATTGCACTGGCCAATTTGATAGAGCTGATTCTGAACTGGAGGAAATCCAAACAGCAAAAGCCTTTTGAATGGTAAATACTTCCCCCATTAATTGCTGAAAATACAGGTAGGCTTGAGGGAGTTTCATTTCGACCACACTTGAAAATTACTCTCATGACTTTGATGAGGCTCAAGTTGAGAAGAATTTCTCTTTCTTTCCTTTAGGAAACTCCAAGGGCGGAGCAAGGCTAACAAAGTTAATGACTTGATGTCAGAAGTCAGCAGCGGAAGATCTGAGGCAGGAAGGAAGCACAGCGGCCTCCCGCTACTGCGCAGGATAACTAGGAAGGCGCTGCATTAGCAAGTGCATCATTCCGACCACACTTTTGTCAGGCTCTGAATAGAAGGTCACCATCTCCCTCATTTTTCCCTTCCAATCAATATTTAGTCTGCTCTGCAGCTGCTAGAGCTGACTGCCTCTGAACTTCATTGCTGCAAGTTACTGAGAAACTGGCTTATTATGACAACGCAGATCTCCCAGCAGATCTGACCTGCAGCGACTGCCCTGTCTCTTTCAATCTACTCCAAAATACAGAGATGACTCCAGTGCACAGCATTTACTGCACAAACCACTGCAGAGAAAGGTTTGATCAATAGGAAAAGTAGCAGGCTATGAAGGGATTTGGGGCCAAATATGTTACATAATAATTGGCTCTTATAAGGTCAAGGTAACTAATTAAAAAATGCCCCTACGAGAACTCATTTGTTAAAAACATAAAGTTTTATTTCGTCATCTTTTACCAAAAAAAGTTCCAGCACAAATGTATTCTATGAAGATTGTTTCACTTTTCAGAAGACCTTGGGCAAGATACAAGGTATCTGTAATGCCACAAACCAGACAGAAGTTTTTTTTGAGATATGTTAGATAAACTCTCAGTAACAGAGTGATTTTAGTGAAAATTATTGTACAGACTCAGGAATTTACAGGTGCAAATGACTGATAACAGTATACACAACTTTTAGAGCCTTGGTTATCAGCTGGATGGTAAGAAGGTTCTAAACCCACCACTGCAGTAGTTTCAGGAAGTACCACATACTGAGAGAGCAAGGCAAAAAAATCACTTTCCATGCTGTTTTTAGGTAACTCACAAAAAGTTATCCTGACTAGTTTTACAGTGCATTTATTAATAATTTTACACATTAAAATACTTGCAGTCATTTACTCTTGCATGATTTTTACAAGAAAGTGAGAATTTTCAATTGCAAATTTCAGATTGTGTGTTTAGAATCAGATTATTGTTATAAGGTAATGTAGAAGACCTTCAGCCACTGCACATGGACCCTCAGTGTGGCTGCATGCATTCAATCCAGCTATTCCCTGATAATGAAATTGTTTCAGGCATTAGACACTGTTGAAAAGCAATCTGATACCTTTAGAGTATCCCCATCTCTTTTACTTCAGTGTAAAACTATGGGATCTAGTTAATGCACAAAACATAACTACTTTTAAAGAAAAGATAATGAAAACTTTTATTTTCCTATGATAATCTGTTTTGAGTTCTTTTGGCTTTTCAGAGACCAACTACAAATCTGCTTGCAAATTTTCAGTGGGATAAACATGCTTTTCGATAGCATATCTAAACACTGAAGCAAGATAGAACAACTAGTTCAGGAAGACAAAATAAGAATTGAGGCTAAATCTTTGAACAGGGAATACCATTTTATTGATAAAATGGTAAGAAAAAAAATAGCAGTGATCTAAAATCCTAAAAGAAACCCCCAAAAAACAACCACCACCAAAAAAACCCTGTATGATTTCATTTGTTTCTGGTAGAAATTTCAAAATATTCCTAAAGAACATTTCTGGAATATCTCCTTTACTTAGGAAGTAGTGGTACTCCTACTGGAACTAAACCTTTCAAGTTTTGCTTGCTATTTATGGAGGAGTTTTGATTCACCAAGAGCTGTGTTGTGACTACCTTTGCATAGATACCTCAGGGGGAGGGAAGTGATATATTAGTTAAGGCACAATTTTTGAGCTAGGCTCTATTCCAAGTTCTGTCCCAACTTCCTCTGTGACCTTGAACAAAGCACCTAATTCCTCTGTATTTCAGTTCCATTTCTAGAAAATGAGGACAAGGAAACTGTGCTATCTCAAGAGTCCTGTGAAAAGAAATTAATTAGCAGTTGTGAAGCACTCATATGCTGTGGCCATGGCAATCTTCAGTCTGACAAAAATGGGGCAATGTAGTAATGGTTTTTCTGTGATCTGCACACCTAGAGAAGAGTCAGCACTACCAGCTTTATTCTTGAGCACTTTGTAGTGATTAAATCAATCACAGTCTGTTTCCATCCCCGTTTGCCTCTGAAGGAGCAGAGCTATATAAAATAATGGATTAGAAACCACCACATTTACTACACAAGCATATATTTTTCATTTGTCTGTCAATCCAAAAAAAAAAGAAAAAAATGACAAAAAATATCACTTAGAATTCTTATTCCTCCACTAACAAGCTTCTTCAAAAATCGTTTCTTAGAAAATGTATTTTCTGGAACACTAAAGCCAGACAAACTAACAAGCAAAGAAAAAAGAAAAAAGAGAAGAAGAAAATGGAGCATCAGATTCAGAAAATACCTAACAGAGGAGATTCCCTTTTACAAACTATTTTAGTAGCTAGCATATTCTGCAAGACATGCACAGTGATCTCTCCTACGGGAGGCAGTTTTAAATCTCATGGCTATCTCACACCTCCCATAGCTCAGTTTTCTCACGTCTTCCCATTATTTCCATTTGATGCCTTCCTACAAATTCATCACAGATTCATAAATAGTTTGGGGATGACTTATACTGGGGGTGGGATTGGCATATTTAGTATTCATGCAAAAGTTTTAGTGATTTTGATGAAAAAGGCAAGATTTTTAAAATATATCAATAAATCTTGAGTGATAGAGCACATGCATGTAGTGCTATTATTGATATATTTATCTATTGCTTATTTGTCTGACCTGCAAGTTAAGTACTCAGCTTGATACTTTGGTCTGTTTTGAATTTTTAAATTAGTAGTTCTCTGTATTACGAGTATTTTCACCTCAAGAATACTCAATATGTCTGGAGAGGTTTCACTATTCTAAATAATTCCTGTGAGGTGTGTGCTATGAATATCAATTTCCCAAATAAAACATGGATCCATTAATGTCTGAAAGAGCAACAGAAAATAGTGAAAATCAATAGAAGAAATTTTTAACCCTTAGGCTAAATCAGCAATTTTAGTACTGTTCTTTGGAAATGCATGCTAGATACCTGTAAAAATAACTGTTCACTCAAATTTAGTTTTAAGGATCTGCTTTTAGGAATATTTTGAATAATTTGAAAAAATACTGTTATATAATTTCAAAGTAGTTTGCTGATTATTTTCCCCTGCCAATACTGGCTATCAAATGCTATTGCCAAAAGCCTTAGTTTCACAGAGATGATTTTATGGTTCAAGATCTCCCTGATTTTTTTTTTAAAACAATTCTTAAAGACTGTTTATTGCACACGTCTGTAAAGGCTCAAAAAAAAAAGCTTCATTACTATTGTATGTACATATCTATAAACATTCAACAAATGGTCCTAATTCAGAAGGTAATTTACATGCTTCTATAACTTCTGGGATTCCCATAGAACAAGAGTTTTTTCCCACGATGTGTGTGTTCAGCAGCTGGCACAACACCTGACTAATCCCACAGAGAAGGCTGCAGCAAAGATGATTGATAAGACAGAATGTAATGATGGAAGTACAGAAGTTACAGACATTGTAGACTGAAGAATGCTCAAGTGTGGCTGAAGTTATTCTTCCCTGACACTTAATTAACACTCACCTGTCGTATTTTCCTTGAAAAAGAAAGGTTATTACTCTCTAAATTTTACTGCAGTAATTTCAGATACTGACAGCCTAATAGTAGGTAGCCTCACTATGGAGGCAAGTATTTATAAGTGAACTTTTGCAGGCAGTAGAGACAGGCTAACACTCTAGATTAAACATATTTTAACATAGATGCACAACCAGATTAGTAAAGTAAAATATGCAGACTGCATTTTATGTAGAAATTGCCTTAAGTTTTTCTTTGGGTTGCTGGGACAACCAGCGATCTTAATACTGGTGTTACTCTTGTTTAGCACATATTGGCAGGGCTTTCAGCAGCTGCTGGGTAACAGACAAAGTTACAATTGTGCCAGTTCATGAAGTGCCACTGTAAAATCAAGCTCCTTTACTATTTTTTTTTTTCAAAACATACATCACTATAGATACAAAAAGAACTCTTGAAATGGCCATTTCAAGCATACAACTTCTTTTGTTAAACTGGATGTCACTTCAGTTCTGAACTTGTTATGAGTACATATAGGACAACTAGACTTTTTAGGGATGTAATTTCTCTTATTAGAGAAAAAGCATCGTGAAAACCTATTGTTTTTTATTTTCTAACTGAATAAGTTTCCATGGAAAAAGTATTTTAATTAAGGCAAGCAAAAAAACAAAACAATACAAAAAGGTATCTTATAATTAAGCAAATAAGGATTTTTAATTTTATGTTTGATAGCTTAACTTTTAAATTGTAAACTGAGAAGGAAAGGGAGAAACGTTGCTTTATTGCTTGAGGACCTTTATTACTTGAGTCCTCAGTCCTTAATTTTAAGTACTGACTCTGGGTTCTCGGAGAAAAGAAATGGTTTAGGCTTTTCTCTCACTTCTTCCTAATTCTGTAGTAACACAACAAGAAAAACAATTTGGGACATGACAAGGACATACCTGTAAACAAGCCCTTTCATCAGAACAGATTAGAATGTTTTTGTTTCAATGGGATCCTAAAAACATTGAATTCCCAGCCACTTGGTTGCTGAAGGATGCACTATGAGCTTTGAAAGGTCAGATCCTTTCTATATATATTAGAGCAATCAAATTATTATCCTGCTCGGATATGTGAGATTTAGATATCCATTAACACTGTAGAAGCACTCAGGAGTTGTTGTCCTTCCAAATTTGAAGCCAGATGTGCAGTGTGAGGTCTAGTTCTGCTCTGCAGATTACTCCCCATGCAAAGGTTTCCAGAACCACAACTTCTCCCCAGCCAAAGAAACCAACCAGAATTAATAAGACATCCACATAAAACACCATTTAATTGCCTTCACACATCACAAGCCCATCCAGAGATCCGCAGGCACCACAGACAGCAGGCTACCTGGCTCTGTTCCTTCTGCAGCCTTCCATCTCCCTTTGAGTCAGAGGAAGGAGGAAGCCCTGGCATTTCTGCAGGCAATGCTGGAATTTCTTGCCTTGTCCCTCTGTGGTTGTAAGGTCTCATGCTACACTGAACTCCATATGAGTGCAGGACCTTCTGGAAAAGAGGACTTTGCAAGACAGAATTGATTTCCCAAGTGGAGTTTGTTAGTTTTTTGGGGTTTTTTTAGGCTTTTTTATTTTTAAGTAGAGCTTGTTTGTGGACAAGAAACCACCTGAACTTCCTAGGAAGTGGAATGTATATTTTACTTAGTGTCCCATTAATTTTTACAGTGGTTGCAATAATTCAGAGCTATGAATAAAAGAGCAACACCAATAACATTTAAAATCATGCATTTCACCCTATCCTACCTGCCAAGGTCAATAGAAATATCTGGTTTTCATACTGACTTTGTTGTACAAGGTGATACAAATGGAAAGGTTAAATTCTTCCCTAAACCACAGTGTCAAAAGTTTAGAAAGGAAAGTCTTGGGATTATGCTTACATTGGACTTATATCTAGTTGTAATTTCAGTGAAAACTACTAGCAGGCACTATTTAGATGAAGAGGTGTTGGAGGACTGTGAGAGATCTCTAGGAAATCCATGGAGAGTAAAAAAGGTTCTGTATCTTCTGCAACAGGAAAGTAGGCAGTGACAGATGGTGCAGAATGCAAAGTTCACAGCAAAAGCTCCTCTGTCAAATTATAGATACTTATGTGGAACAGCATATACATACCTCTAGCCTTAAATCTGAAACCAAAAAGGGTAGAATACCCATCTACTAAGACTGCTATATATGATTATGCCATTGAAGACACACAAGATGCCTTAAATGACATAAGAAAACACCATCTTGACTCTCCAATAAAATTTAATCCCGATTTTGAGGTTAAAAAGTTTGTAAACATTGTTTGAAATATCCATATACTTCCAATTATTCTTTGCTTGTATGCTTGTTTAAAACAAGCCCAGAAAAATATTGTCACATGACTTAAGCTCAGACAACTTCTGTAATTTCAATAAATATATATAGATCTGAAAAACTTTATTGTAATTCTATTGTTTTAGATATTTATTTCTCTATCAACTTCCATTATTTAATCTTCTTACTAAAAATTATTGTGTGGTTACAATATTTGATAGTCTTCAAATTATGATATAATGATACCCTATATCTAAACCCAATTTAATTACACTTTCCAAATAATGAGCAGTATATTTAGCTAAGATAAATAGCTTTAAATAAGCTGTGAGGCAGAGTTGAAGGCCTACTTATTTAGAAATATTTGGAAATTGTGTTTAAATGGACAAATCAGGAGTAATACCTCACCCCAACCTCACGTGAGAGCAATACAATTCAAATCAATGTCCTGACTATTCCTGAGGTCGATCTTGAAAGAATTGTCTGCAAACAAGATTGAAGCGGAACACTTTCCCCTAAAACCATGAAGGAGGAGGCTTCAGTTTCACAACTACCTTTTTATAAGCTTTGTTCCTTGTTTTATTCCTGTTTCATTACTAAGAAATTCCTTTTTAACCCACAGGTACCTAAGGACAGGTAGCAATTGTTCCTAGTTTTTAGCAGGCCACCCCAAAGGCGTTGTATGCTGGTGCATCTACACTACGAAGTGTAAAACTACCAGTCATTCCCAATACAGCTCATGACTGGAATATTGATGGGATACAGCTGGAATACTGGAATCTAGGCTGTAACTACTCCTCCTGCAATGTCACTGTGGAACGTTTGTAAAGGATCCACCACCAGTGGGCCATTTTCAAACAAACAAATTTGTTAGGCAACAAACACCATCAGCTGAGAAGTACAACTGCCACACAGCAGGCAGACATATGTATTTGTTTTCTTTGTCCTTCTGAGAATGACAGCCTCTAAATGCATTGGGGGTTTCTCATTATCTGCAACTATACATCTGAATCTACTGTGCTATAACATGTATTCTTTTATTTATGTTTCTACTGTCTGGATTTGCACAGTTTCTCTGAAAGTATTCCTCATACTTTGATCCCATGAGTTTCTCCACTGAAGTCTTAGAAGAAACCACTCACACTCAGATGCTTTGTAGGACTCAAACTTTTATTTTCTTTGCTTTCCATACAAGTCACTCACCTAAATGTCATTCAACTGTTCTTTAAATGATATGCATGATTTTTTTGCCACATTCATTTTCTTTCATAATCTAAGAAACTTTTGCCAATGGCTTCATCTTCAAGCTAAAAGAGCTCAAAGAGTCACTCCAGGTATAGCTAGTGGAAGGAGATTGGAATTTCTGCCAGCTGCACTTGACATTTTTGCCTTTACTGAAAGTTATCTTCACCTTGCTTCTGAAATTTGATTTAGCTACTCCTGTTTCAAATGCTTTGTGCTACTTTACTGTCAGTCTCCCAGCTGCTGATATCAATTTCACAGGTGTCTGTGCATATATTCTCCCAAACAACATACTCATTCTTTCATACAACAAGCTACACTAGCTTTTCAGTGATTTCCAACCTTGATATATAACCCCCAGAAAGAATGACAATTTCAGGGAAAAGTTCAAGATATCAGTAAAGTCCCTTGGGCTCTAAAACTTTCATGCCCTTAGCTAGGTCTACCCACAGTGCTGGGTGTTTTTGTCAACATGTTGCCTACATTTTTTTGTTGCTGCTGACAAGATACCAAATAACACTTGACATGCACATCACTGGTTCTGAAGTCACAGAATGTACATCAGGCAGAACATAATAGATGACATGGCATGCAGAGCAGTCAGTAAGAAATCTGGCCAAGATTTTGTCAGGAACTGTCAACAAAAACAGTACACTGTAGTTTTTGCAGTCTGATTTTATCTTTTCTTCTTTCAGATGGTGACAATGATTCCTTTTTGACATGCTCCAATATCTCTTGGCTTTCTATATGGAGAAATTAACCATCAAAAGCACCAGACCTTTACTGGATACTGTAAGTAACCACTATCATCATTTGTACATCATCTTTATAATTATTTACAACTTCTGATTAAGTTCTGGGAAGATCATATTTAAATAACTGTTCCTTAATTAATACATTTTTTTAAAATTTCCTTTTCCAATTCTCCCCTTGTCTGTAGACCGTCTGTTCTACCATGATGGACTTCTGTTTCTTTTCTTCTAGCAAGTAATTTCCTGCCTCTCATTTCCTTCAGAAATGTTCCCTCTCTTCTCTGGGGCTGGATGACAGTTTTCTCACTTCTGCATGACAAAGTACAAATGGTGTGCTGAGAAATTTTGGGAAAGCCCTTCTACCAAGAATTACATTACCACTCTTCAAAAGCAAATTTAAAACTAAATGCTTCAACTACAGGCATTTAAGGTTATTTAAGCATTACTGAAGGGTTTTTTTACGATGTTCTCTATAAATGGCATAATACAGTTCTGTTCAGGTTTCCTACTTTAAACCAAATGTAGAATGACAGAATTGCAGTCTTTCACTACCTGCTTGCATCACAGACAATAACAATCTACTGTAAACAACAGTATTTTACTATAAAATATCAATCACAACTTTACTGAAATAGTCTCCCAAATGTGTTTTATGTGCCCTCCAGTTTTAAAGTACTGTGTTAAGATAGAAAACCCCAATATGCTCAACACAATCTTTTAACTGAATTAACAGTATTTAATTGATTTTGGTCAAGTGTTCCGCAGGGGCAGTCATGCTAGAAAGTCTAGTATTTTCCAGTTAAAATCAATAGGAAAATGTTCACCACATTCATTGGGGAAAAGCCAAGTTTGAATAGAGTATCATCAATCCACTGCAAACAATCCAGAAAACATGTATAGCCATTTAAATTGCAAATATATTTTTACAAAGTGCTTTACCCCAGAGTTAAGAGGTTTTACATCTATTCGAAATAATTTTTAAGTCTAAAAACGTGACTCTTAAATATTTTTTGCCTTATTTTTACCATATGATACAGTCAAATTAATAAGCAATGCCTATGCAATCTAGATGCCCAGCCAGCTGTCTCAGGCAGCTCATACCATGTTATTAAAGACTCTTTCTGGCACATGATTAATTATATTGCAACAGACATGTTCCCAAACTGTTTTTATTTTCTTCTTTTTTCAAGCGTGTGTTCTGCTTACTTCAAGGAAACACCAAATAAGGTGTTAATGATCATCTTTTCCCCAGATAATTACAGAATTTTCCTGAGAAATATCATGCTGTTGTTCAGGCTTTTATACAATGATTACCAGCAGATATCAAGTGTTTACACTGAATATGACACAAATTAACCTAGCAGGAAACTCATTACTGCTGTGTACTTAAATGGTTATGAATTAACATATGTACCCATCTAAATTTGAAGATGGGGATTGTTTAGTGTTCTGAAAATGAAATGGTGTTGCTAGTTCTCATAAAAGACACAGATCCCATTTCTGGGCAACCATAAGCAACCTGTAAAAAATCAAAACAGCTGTCATAAAACTCAGGTAAATCAAGCAGCATTTTCAATACCATGTTTCTCCCACAGCTTCCTTTCTACTCTCTATCTTTTCTTTCACAAGACCTATGGGCTTACTACCTCTGCTTTAAAAAATGCACTAATTTTCCATATTCTTTGTCTTGCATTACTTTACAGTAATATGAGAACTACAGTAGTTCTGTAGCCAGATTTATCACCTTCTACTTCGAGACTGATGTAGAGACCTACAAATCTTAGGATTATTTATACATATAAAATAATTTAACACATGCAAAATAAACTTTAGAATATTCCAATCCTGTACTATAAATACTTTTGCTATGTATTTGTATTTTGAAAAGTTTGATAGGCAATGTACATAATTACAAAACACGAGGCTGATATTCCACAAAACCCGGCAATATTTTACCAGCGGGTAAACTGATAGTATTTCAAGAATTTACTTCCTCCAGGGTTGTAATGGCTGTAGTGTTGCAGGTAAAACAGTAAGTTTGAATACTATACTAAATTTTCTACAGAATATACAAATACTAAATAGAGAAACAATACTAAAAAGAGAAACAATAATAAACAGAAGCACCTAGCTCCGTGGTTTACAAATCTGTGAAGAGGGCCATTAAAGAACATAAGAAAAAGAATGTAAAATAATATATTTCTTGATGATAAATCTAAAACTCTAGCATGAAGAAAGCTTAAGTTCTAATGTTCTATTATCATTATAGCCTAATCTTTGTATCAAAATTTTGCTTTCCTTGAGGAGACTTTTGGCTAGTAAGAAATGTAGTAAATGAGTATGCTAGAGCTCAGTGAAATTGAAAAAGTATTAAGAATTTGGTGTTAATCAGCACTGGTCCCAGTGCTGATCCCTGAGGAACACAACTCTTCATAGTCTCCACTTGGACATGGAGGCATTTACTGCAACTCTTTGAGTGCCACCATCCAGCCAATTCCTTATATGTCAACTGGTCCAGCCATCAAACCCATGTCCCCCAAACTTAGTGACAAGGCTGCTGCTCAGAACAGTATAAAATGCTTTGAACAAATCCAAGTGGATGATATATGTCTCTTTTCCTTCATCTACTAACACTGCTACCCTGTCATAGCAGGCTACCAAATTTTTCAGGCATGGTTTGCCTTTAGTGAAGCCATGAGTGCAGGCTTCACCTCATTTTCCATGTGCCTTAAAGTTTCTTCCTAGAAAAGATTGGGACAAGCAGCTCGCATAGATTACATCTGCCACAGTCTGATTCAGAGAATGGTGTCCTCACTGCTAATGGGAGAGATGATGACATATGAGCTCATTCAAAATCAATCCAGCTTGCTGGAGGCACATGAGAGATAATTCTGAGAAATAGATTAGTGCATAGGAAAGAGTGGAAAGAAATGCAGGGGGTAACAGGGATACCAAAAGCTTCATCAGGCTCCTGCAGTTTTCAGCTGGACAGCTCTCTCTTACCTAGCAGGTACCTGCTTTAAGAGTGCACGCAGCATTTGCTGCATGTGGATGCCTGCCCACACTGTGTCCTGGACCTGCAAATAAACTGTTAGCTACCTGATATAAAAGTGAGACTGCTACAGGTGTCAGATAATGGAAAAAGAAAATATTTTTATTAGGAGTCTAACAGCCATGAGATCAAATAGTACATGTTATCAAAAATTTTAATACTAGCTATGTCTAAACTGTCTTATCCAGTGACATTAATATCATTTTAAATCAGTAAAAAATCTGGGCTTCAAATTATTTTAGAACATGAGAATGTCAACTCCAGTCTCCTTTAAAAATGTATTAATACATTTTCTAGTTTGGCATGTAATTAGGAGACATATTCCCAAATGTTGAAGGCATCAAGTGATTCAGTGGAAACTATGAAATAACTAGGGCTGCTTGTAGTCAAGGCACTAATTTAGATGCTTTCCTAATGATTTAAAGCTTACTTAAGGCAATACATTATACATTCCCAAGTCTACTGAAGAACACCTCAGCAGAAGTGCTTTTCTTCTGTTCTACCATGCTGCCCATAATCAAAGTTTTCACTGTCAGTGAAGTGTATTTATTTCCTGGCACTGTGAGTCCTGATCAATAATCTCTGTGTTTATATGGTGTACCTGTTCATCAAAAATCACTAACAGTATGTCCAAAAAGTAGTATAAAAAGAAGAGCCTAACCAATGAAGTTAATGTGAAACATTCTGTTGAGCATTTTATCTGCTGACTGGGTTTCATATAATCACCGAATATGCTGAGATGGAGGACACCCATCAGAATCATTGAGCGCAACTCCTGGCTCTGCTCTGGACAACCCAAGAGTCACACCATGTACCCAAGAGTGTTGTCCAAACACTTCTTGAGCTCCATCAGGCTGGTGCTGTGACCACTTTCCTGGGGAGCCTGTTCCAGTGACCAACCATCCTCTGGGTGAAAATCTTTTCTTCTGGTTTGATTTTGTCGTCTTAACTTCATGGAAGCACCAGGTAATTGGGCTTCCATCCAGTTATAACTCACTTCTCAGTTAATCCTGCCTGGCATTCGCAACATTTACATATGGATGAGAAGAACAGAGCAATCGCAAAAATCTGCAAACATGGAAAAGCTGTCATTTTTACCACAATAGCATTTGCTGCATGGTTAGAAACCTAAACCCCAAACTTCATATCACAGTTATGCAAGTATTTGCTCACACTTTAACACTGAATAATATTGCAGCAGGCATACTAGACCTCTACTGGTAATACTGCCAGCATGATATAAAAATAGCCCGTAGTCCATTTTAAGATCAACTCAATATGCCAACCATTAACTTATAAGAAACTCAGTAGCTGAAAAAACCAAAATTAAACAGAGTTCTATTCTCAAATCTTTCACCTTTTATTACCTTTGTGTTAATTGAATTTGCAGATTTTTCACCACACCACAAAACTTAGACGCTCCAAAAATACCACTGAAAAAGCACACTTTTTAAAAAATAACCACAATAAAAGTATTTTCAAGCTTTTAGTGTTCTCCTGTATTTTTTTTCACTTGCAGTAGATCAGGTTATTTGTGGTACTGCAATTAATGCAGATGATATATATATACAATGGTTCGGGCAGAAAAACAAAGGACTTGTATGAACAAATGCTGCCACACACTCAAATCACCAAGTCATTACAAAAAGATAGTGGAATTTAAGGTTTCAAAGGAAAGATAATTCTGTTAAATTAAGTTTTTTGCACGTGTATTTTTAAAAGTAGTAGCACAAAAGTAAGTGTGAGCAAAAACTCTACATTTTTTCACCTTTCTGTTAATAATAAATAATAAGAAAAGATAATTTTTCTCTATGCCTCTTAGAAGCAGTGATGAGTGTCTTGACTCCATTGTTTACAACTCAGTAATACAGAACTTATTTTGAAATACTGCTTTAATTTATTTAGCTCTACCACAAACTATATACAAAGTTTACATGGTGTGAACCTGGAAGGTCTCCAAGTCCTGTGCAACTACTGTCTTACTCCCTGCAGTGGGATGGAGAAGGGAAGCAGTAGGTAAAAGTGAGAAATCTCTTGTGATGAGATAAAGACAGTTGAATACATAAAGTAAAGCTTTACAATGTGCTATCCACACCATCTTACTCACAAGTTCAAAACATAACACCCTACAAGCTACTATGAAGAAGATTTCATCCCAGTAAAAACCTATACAGAAGTATTTGTAAAAGACTGAAATGTTTGCAAAGTGCTTAAAATTAAGCCTATGTAAATATAGTGCCAAAGCACTGTGAATAACAAGTTACTTTCCTTAGCTTCAAGCCAATCAGCTGGCTTGGATTCTTATTTGCATATCAGTGTATATCCATTTCAAATTCATACTTGTATGTAAATAATTTCTGTAATTTTTTTAATATATTGCCCCAGTGCACATCATCACACAGCAGTACATGAATCCACATGGCTGCTTCATAACCAGATCCTTTCACAAAATCATTTTTACTCTGTCTCTATGTATATATGTAAGTCTTTAATACCATGTGGATGCACCTTTGCACTTCCTTTAGGTTTTGAATTCACCCTGAAAATTAAAAAAAAAAAAAAAAAAAAGAAAAACAAAAAAAGAAAAAAAAACCAACAAAAACAAAAGAAAAAGCCGAAACAAAATAAAAAACAAAACCACAAAAAACCTGAAAGTATCAAGACATGTATACTAGCCTGGGAAGACTTCTTGTGGACCCTTTTATTTAGAGAGAAACCTTGACACAGGAAAATCAAACAGAAAATCAAATCAAATCAATTGAAAGCTAAAGCAGTATGCCACAAGGATTTTCTAAAAGACCTCATGAAAATCTTTGCCAAAAATTAGTGCATGCTTAAGAGGGAAGAATTAACTTTGGGAGGCTGGCGGGAAAAATAATCTTTTCTTCCCTTATTCCCCAATTCAGGGTAATTGACTTTCACTTATAGTGGTATATACTCATTTTCTTTTCTATTACCCAAGAGTCTAGTCTGAATAACAGTTTTCCCAGAGCTAGACCATTAGAAGGCATAAAATTGTGTGTGTGTTCCTCTGTCTGTGTTCATGTCTGAACAAGGAAACAAATATCAAAATCCTATTCTTTAGAACACCTCAAAAATTTCATTATATATCCTAGTTTTTAGTTCTGACAGAATTTTTCCATACTTTGAATGGTGTGCTACTTCTCCTACTACATCAAGAAAGAACAACCAAACAAACAAACAAACAGAAGGTCCTAAAACTGATGTTATAAGCAATGGCATGTCTATGTGTCATGTTTTCTGTCTTTAACCTAAAGAATGGTTTTTAAAATGTTCTTCAGCAGAATACTTCCTGTAAATTGATTTTAATATTGTATCATACCTGCCTAGCTACTGAATTATTTCATATTAGCTTCAGCTTTAGTTCTCTTCTTGTTTTCTTAACAGTTCTGACATGTCTCCTACAGGCAGCTCTCCTACATGTCTTTTTTTTCATGAGAAAAAAAATGAGAGTGATCCTGGGGGGTGCACTCCAGCCAAGGACATCACTGAAGAATAAACAAATGTAGACCCCGATTCATAAAAAATCATACCCAACACAAAAGAATAAGTCAAGAATTTTGCAAAATAATTTTATTTGACCCTGCAGAGAATTACAGTTTTTCAAAAATCACATTCCCTTCCAAATTACTTCCAACAATCTTGGCTAATAGCTAGTCCTTAAAACAAACAATGTAGAAAATGTGATTGTTGGGAAAAAGCCTTTCTCACAAAATTTCTTTGCTTTGAAAATAAGGCTCAGATCCCAAGCATAAGTGTGGATCTGTAACCTGCCAGACAAGACTGAGTTTTCTCTGTGGTTTACATGCTGCTAGACCAGCACAGGAGGAAGGCTACCCTGCCCACCAGCCTCTTCAAGCACCCCAATGTCAGTGACACCATCTGCTGCAGCCACCTCCCTGCACCTCCTCTGCCCCCTACAGGGGTAGGGGCTGAGCCCACTCAGGGCCTTCTCTGCTTCCCAAATTCCAGGGTGCACAGAGGCTGCACCCATCCCTTGAGCTACTCCTGCAGCAGGAGGGGAAAATGTGCACTGGCTCTGCTGTCATATTTGTTGCATAGGAGAGGATGATTAATTCGATCAATAGCCAAATTTTAAAGTTGAGAGTTCTTTGATAAATCTGTTTTTCTTTTCATTAGGACTATCATTCAGTTAAGTACTTCAGAACATAATGTTTCATGTTTTTGTTAATATTTTCCCTTTTTTCATTTGTATTAGCATTCTACAATCTCATCATTATTTTTGACATTTATTCTTCTATTTCTTCCCTGTGGTCTTCTTCATTTCTCTTGTCAATTATCATTTTGTACACATTATGAATCACTTCAGCATCTGCCCATTCCAAAACATTAATCATTCACATTTTTAATAAACAAGCATTTTTAAAGAGCTATAGAGTGTTTTTAATGTTGGGGACCTTGCATAAGATTTCCACCAGAAACTCCAATATTACCCTCCCATAGCAATATATAGGAGTGACACAGACCTGAAGTGTGGAGGATTTCAATGCTCTTGTGTAGGCAATGCAAAACCTACAATGCAGAAAATTCTGCAGGAGCAGCTATCACATGGGAAAGTTATCACACAGTTGTCACATATCACATCATCTCTGAGTCTGTTCATCGTACAGGAAAACAAGGAATGTCTTGCCCTATCTCTTTTTGTCCTACTTTCACTGAGCTGTGATGATGGAATATGTATCTGGCTTACGTTTTTAGCTTACCAAATCACAACAGAATGACATCTAGTGTCTAATTAAACACTGATTTGTCTCATACCTATAAAGTTGTTCGAGTTCTTAACTGGGTAAAGGTTAGACATCTGCACTTCATGGTGATCTGAGACCACGTTTTCTCAGTAACAAAGTCAAATCCATCTTGCCACTAAAACATGCTGCTATTTTTATTATGTTTGCTTGGTTCTTTGCATGAGGCAAGAAAGTTGCTTCTGGATTTGCTTTTTTGGCTGGAGCACCTCTCCTATGCAGACAGAGACAGAGCTGAGACACTCCAGCCTAGAGAAGATAAGGCTTCAGGGAGATCATATAGCAGCCTTCTAGTACCTAAAAGGGGCCTACAAGAGAGATGGAGCAGGACTTTTTACGTATCTTCAAACTGAGAGAGGGCAGGTTTAGAGTAAATAATAAGAATTTTTTTTACTTTGAGGCACTGGAACAGTTTGCCTAGAAAAGCTGTAGAGGACCTGTCCATGGAATTGTTCAAGGCCAGGTTTGATGGGGTTCTGAGCAATCTGGTCTAATGAAAGTTGTCCCTGCCCATGGCAGAGGGTATGGAACCAGCGGGTTTTTGAGATCCCTTCAACCCAAACCATTCTGTGATTCTATGATTACCATTGAACTATGGTTTTGCTTTTGTTCAGGTCGCTACTTCTGCTTATATAAGCAGCCTGGCTGCCAAATGCATATCAAAGGTAACTGATTTAATACAGAACCAGTCTGCAAGTGTTAGCTTGGTGTTATTAGTCAATGGCAGATCTTTACTGATTGCAGTGATGCCAGTAACGCTATTGTTTTTATAAATTGCACACAGAGCCTTAGCTACCACCGCTGCTGTTATCAGATACTGTGCATATCTAAAAGTTCAATGTTAATAGATTTTTCATTTCAGAGTTTTACCTGCTATTATTTATATATTAATTTCTCTAGGACTGCATCTGTCAGATATACATATACATGTGTATGATATCCATGGAAGCATTCTTTTCAACTTGAGCTATAGCATGGCATTTTTTTACCCCTCTTTTACTTGTAGACAGTTTTGGATCTATCTTTGCCATTCCTTTTGCCTTTGAGAATGTTCCTCCATACCTTTCAACCAGCAATTAGTATCTTAACTTCTGGTGTCTCAAGTGGTCTTCATCTGACACTGTCATTTATTGATTGCATTATTTATGATGTTACTGATGCTCAGCTATAGCATTTATTCTCATTATTCTTCCCAACTGCTTTCCCCCTAATCTAGTCAATAAGAGAAGCCTTACCTTAATTTCAGCAATATATGAACTCTGGAAAGCTTGCTCCAGATGACAAATCAATTGCAGTACTCAATACCAATCACAGGGCTCTCCTTGCAGGCATTACAGCAGAAATTCTTATTGCTGTGTTGCACACTTAGATGCTATCTGGTCAGTGATGTCAGCTATCTTTCACTATTCATTACTGCACACTCTGTGTGTGAAGATTCTCAAAATTATTTTTATAGTGACAGTGCACATAATATTTCCCATTTTTCCCACAATGTCATATCTTAAGTTCATAAATTTTCCAGTAAATCTGGCCACAGCCCTGCTTTCCCCTCCTAGACAAATTAATATGATTATGTAATTTATGTTCAATCACCTCACTGGCAAATCTAAGTGCAGTAATTAGTAATTAATTGTTGAATTATGGCTGTTCAAACAGCACAAGTACTAACAGTCAAATATTTAAATGTAAAAGCATTGTGTAGAGAAGAAAAGAAAAAGTCTTCTCAAGAAAGGATTTGAGAACCATGCTGTATTCCCAAGAAAATTCTGCATAGCATAAAACACTGCAATATTTTACTTTCATATTGGCCCAAAGTTGTCCATGAGCAGGCAGGAATATTACCAATAAATTAATCCTTTTTGAGGAAAGAGAAACTATTGTGTTCTCATAATTCAGAATGCTCATGGGCAAACTAAAAGCACATTAGTTTATTTGATTCATAATATCATGGATTTTTTTGTGTCAGTAGATCTGAGAAGCTTTTAAAATATTCTGAAAGGTCTTTGGTGTAATCAGCAAGGATTTTGTACATCTGATTGAATATCAGAAACATGCTACCCACTAAAATATTTGCATGGATAGTTATGAATATGATGTTTATAAAAATAGAGAATGTACCCATGTAAAAATTTATATTTCCCTCAAAATTTTTTATACGTGCAAAAGGCTGAATTCAAGTTAGGTTTGATATAACTCTCAAGGAATTGCAGATTTGATTTTACACTGCCACATAGCACAGCCCCAAGCACACACACTTTTTTGGATAGACTTGATTTGTACTGTGCTAGACCCAGTCCTGTGGGTCCCATCTGTTTCTGGAATAAAATTACCTAATCTTAAAGCCCTTCTATGTAAGACTATGACATTACTTTCCAGAAGGTAATGATAAATAGGATTTATAAGATTTATAGGCCACCTCAGTTTAGCCTGCTAAAGAACAACACAGAGCTACCATTTTCACAGAAGATAAGCAAAGATGAGCCAGGGAGCATTCTCTTGTCAGTGAAGAGCCCATACTGATCATTGGACAAATTAAAGTCATTTTCTGTGCCTATTTACAGAGAATATAGAAAAGAGTTTCCCTCTCGGCTCTTTCTTTTCACAAACAAGTACATTTCTTTTCTGGAATCACAAGCACTTTATGTTATGAAGCTTTTATTTTAGAGTGTGTGTGTCACCATTGAGTCAGGAACAGAAAGGATCCATACGTGTTCAGAGGCTAATAATCCAATTTATTAGAAATCCATTCCTTTTTATAGACTATTCCAATACAGGTGGGCCTGACTGGTCCTTTAATCAACACCCTGTCACCATTGGGTAATTAAGAAACCACCCTTTGGTAAACCATCTTATGAGAAAACAACTGTTCAAAACAACAACTGCAAAGCCTTAAGATAAGAATTGTTTTATTTCTTTTCTCTGAGCTTCTCACAGCTTTTCCCAGAATGATGCCTGGGAAAGTTTATCTGGCTTTCTCTCTCTGACCAGGCTGTCACCATCACGTGCATGTATATATATGTATGCATGTACATATGCATACAAACCTCTCTTTTTCAGAGGAATGTTAAAAGGGAAGGGTTTTTTATATTTGCAGAAAGCATCCCGATATACAAGACAGACAGCATGGAAAAACATATGCTTCAAGATTGTGGTAAAGAATTTGGGCTTTCTTTTCAGAGTTCTTGCATAGCTCCAGAACTAATAGGAATCATAAATGTGCATCCGTTCAGGAAACATCTCTTTTATTCCACAATGGAGAGAGGTAGAGATATGCTTGGAGCTGCCTTCCAATGTTAGGAGAAGCAAATTAAAATCTTTGTTTTGGCAAAGGCCAATTAAGATGTACCACCTAGGTAAGCCCCTACAGTTACCTGCCCCAGTCACTATATGGCATATTTTTCTGGAGGCATATTTAAGATTTTATTGGATATATATTAACAATAAACTCTTGTTAAAAGTCTGAAAAAATATTGAATATACTCCAACCATGCCTTTTTGTCTTCAAGATTTCACAGAAGTACTGCACTAATAAATAAGAAAATAGAATTCCTATTCTGTAATTCAGGCATGTGGGAAAAGATACTAACACAGAGAAGACCAAATTCTTCAAAATATAAAACACACAAAATTTCTAACAAATTAATAACTAACTTTAAAACCAGTTACTTCAGGCATACTTATGAAATATAAAGCCATATTTGGTAAGAGTGAAATATTGTAAGCAATTTTTAACAGATATATTTTAAATACAGAGTTAAACAGTCATCCTGAAGACCATTGCGGTGACCTATAAATACAATAATTTCAAGTCATACTGCCTTAACCAACCTAACATCCAAAACAGAACAGTTTCCTGGAAACTATAAAAAGTGAAATAAGTAGAGTTCTAAGTTGTTTCCATCAATACTAATTACATGCCTGCAACAAGGTTAAATCAGTTGACTCTATAGTCAATATTCTTGGAATAGTCTGGGGCTTATATCTTAATAATTGTGTCTTTTTTAACAGAATAAATTAAAGTCTCAGTGCTATGCTGGAGGCTTTCCCCTTATCCCTCTACTCTTTCAATGCTTTTACTAGTTAAAAAGGTTTTTCTGAGTAGCAAGATATCTGAGGCACATATAGTTAATCTGAATTAATTTCTAGTAGAGCTACAGTTCAAAGCAGTCATACCTAAAGAAGTGTATTATAAATTCAGATTTCCAGATACAAATTGGAAAATTGGAAGAGCCCTCTGAGTGAACTTCTCAGTTATAGCATACATTTATTTCACTGCAGGAAGATTTGTGCTCATTGTGAATTTTAAAAATGAAACCAAGCTAAGGAAATGTCTAAGTGCATTTTAACAGTCTTATAGCTAAACCAACATTTGTAAAAATAAGGCAATTATACAAATTATAGATATGATTTTCAACAATGGATGGTTTCCTGATCTGAGTTCTGTTTTCTCAGGAGCAGTAAAAATTCATTCTACATTTACAAACAATTGAATAAAATCCAATAATTCTGCCTATTGCAAAAGACAGACGCTTCCAGAGCTGCATTAACATCACTGGAACAGGTTTTCTAGAAGAATGGCCCAAAACAAAGTCAAACACAGACATATTGAATAAAATTATGTATCTTTTAGAAGATAGGCTATATTATTATAAATTGGCTAAAATCAATTTTTATTAATGAAAATTGGCCTCATTTTTTAGGACAGAAATCATTATGTAGATATCCATGTAACTTATTAGCTGTCTATCCACTTGGTCCTATAGAAGAACGGCCTCAAATCTACATAAAAAAAAACTCCTGATGAAATACTAGCTAATATCTACTGCAATTTTGAAAATGATAGCAGTAAATATTAACCAGTGGTGGCCAAAACCATACTGACAAAGGAAGAGTTAAGAAGAAGAATAAAACACAGGATACAAAAATGTCATTTCAGTTTTAAGCATAATAGATGAAATATTCACATTGGCACCATTGTCACTATACTAATTTTTCTGCAGGTCTAAGGCTAAATAGAGTTGGCAGATAATTCTTGTTTTCAAAAATTAAATACGATGTTACAAAATTTATATTGACTCTCAGAATGGCAAAGACATATTGGCAAATCTGTATGCTTTGATGCGTAAGCAAAAAAAGAAGGGATGTTGCTGCTTTGTGATACAGCACTATGCTTTTGGAATCACTTCAAAATTTCCTTGAATTTCTTGATATTTTGCCCTCAGATGATAGAACTGAGGGGAGAAAATGGCCATAGTCCTGACATATAGTACATTTCCTTCACTATTTTCTTAGGCCATGAAAGAAGAAATTTATTCAGAGAAGAGAATAAAGTGGTTATAAACACAATAGGAATCTTCATGAGGAAAAAAAAGCAAAGCAAAATAAAACAAAAACAAACAAAAACCTCACTGTGAAGAAAAACTTTAATTTTTACTGACTTGAAAATATGCCGTTAGCTCAGAAGACAAAACTGCAAGCAAGTCATACAAGGACTTGTCAGGCTATGAAGTGGAGCAGGGAAATATTAAATTTCAAACTGCATTCACTTGCAAATCAAGATTTGGCAGAAAATGCTTTTTTAAATAGTGGTTATCCTTAACTGTCAAAATGCTGCTTACGTGCTGTCTGGAAAAGTTAGCATTCAGATTCATTTGTCAGTACTTCTCCCACTCTTCACAATCAGGCAATGTTAAAATTCACGTCAAAATCAGTTTTTTGTCAATGATATTTACTGCTCCTAAATACTAATATGTAGACAAACATTTCCTGTTTCTTAATGCTGCTGGCACACGTTGCTGCACTGTGTTTCAGGCTAGGAATTTATAATTTCTGTGTGAAGGGTTACATTTGGGAGAGGAACAGGATCAGAAGATCCTGTTAGGAAGAAGACAGTAGATGTCTTTTTGGCCTTTCAATTTAGTGATTTACTTTATTTTTATGACATGCTACAACATCAAAGAAAGCCATTATACAAAAGCCTGACCATAGCATTCCAGAGAGTTTGCTTTGCATAATGTATCTCCATTAGGGCTTCCATTTAAGTTGACAGTATGACAGTTAAATCTCTTCATGCATTTCTATCACTTCACATAATAAAATGTCAAACTTCCTGCGCACACTGAAGTAAAATATGTACAATACGTAACACAAAATCAAGACATGCACAACCAGAGCACAACAATATTCTATAAACAGGGGTAGTTGGTATCAGACTGAAATCTAGAAATTACAGTCTCCTAGGTATAATGGTTTCATTAAAATGTTCAAACAGTGTCTCCAAAGCTAATTTTCTTTCCAAAGTACCCATGCATAGAAAGTACAGCAATAAGACATCCCCCTGCTATGCCTCTCTGAATAGCAGATTAACTGCAGAACTAGAATGATGTCAATTTGTTTCAAAATATTGCAGCAAAGCTTTTGAATGGATGAGCAATTACTAACAGAGGGTGCAATTATAACCGAGTCACAGGGAATGCTTTAATATGGTTCTTCTCCCATGTACAAGGAAAAAGGAGAAAACGTAATGACAGAGGAATAATGAGACAGCTGGCTTTGACAGCACCTTGGCAGCCGTCACTAAGAAAGTTAAGTGCATTAGTTCATTGGCGTCCATTCTTCAAGACATCTAAAGAAGGATGAGGAAAAAGCATCTTGTCAGAGAGTAGCCAAAAGCTACCACCAACAGTGGCGGCATAAGATTTACTTTAATCAAAACAAAATTTAGTTTTTTACACTAATTAACACCAAAAAGACAGTAATTTGGGCAGTTTTTACTAGGCGATCTTTGTGCTTTTTTTCACTTCTTATTCCAGATCTTCAACTTGCTTTTTAACTCTTTGGAGATGAAATAAAAATGTACTTGTGACCTATCTATTCCACAAGTTCACTCAACAATTCACTCTTTTGCTTCTGAATGAAATTTTTACAAAGTGTTTTTTGCCATTTGTCACATTAAGGTGGCTTAACACTATTTCTGCACTTAAATAGGTCCTGCCTGGAGCCAGTTGGTCTGCCTAGGCAGGCTTGGGAGGAAGAAAATTAAGTTTCAGAAGCAATGGGCTAAATTCTCCTTTCAATTATCCATTATAACCTTATTACATACAAAATCAATGATACAATGTGCTCCCATGTTTTGCTGGCAGAATCAATATAACTGTCCTTATGGTATTCAAATGCTACAAACATGGCAAAAGTTTTTACTAAAGATAGATAACTGCCACAAACCCCCAAACATAAAGAAGCTTATTCTTGACTCAAAACACTGAGATCAAACTGTGCTATGCCCAGTTTTGGTGTTCTCAGTACAAGAAGAGTACAAGAAAGGACTGAAGGACTAGAGCGTCTCTTCTATGAGGCATAGCTGAGACACCTGAGACTGTTTAGTCAGGAGAAGAGAGGGGGACCATGTCACTGTATAAATTCCTGGAGTAAAGGTGCAAAGGGGACAGAGTCAGGCCCTTTTTGGTGGTGAAAAACCAGAAACAATGGGCTCAAACTGGAACACTGGAGCTTCCCTTTGAACACTAGGAAAGGCTTTTTACTGTGATATTGACTGATCACAGGCTGTCCAGGGAGGTTGTGGTGTTTCCATCCTTGAATATGTCCAAAAGCTACCTAGACATGTTCCTGGGCAACTGAATCCAGACAGCCCTGCTCAAGAAGGGGCGCTGGTGCAGGTTACCTGACAACATCTCTTCCAACCATGACCATTCTGTGATTTGGTGATTCTCTGAAATAGTCACATACTTGCTATAAAACGTTGTGGGGGAAAAAAAAGTATGAACAAAGGTACACAACAGCACAAGCTGTTTCGTCAGCACACTACTTCTACACCTACTAAGTAAATATTGTCTCCAGAGTGCTCCTGTCTAAATAACTCACCCAGGAGAAGGAAGGTATTAGCATACCTAATCTGGTAGTATACTTTAGATTTGAAGGATCTTCTTGTAGGTTTGTGGGGGTTTTTACCAAGCTTGCAGTGATCTACAAACATGAAATAAATCCATTAAAAATATTCCATCTTTATTTATGATTTTTCCCCTAAGGTACAGATAATTGAATTGGAATCATTGATCAGTATCACTGTTCATGAAAGTGCTAATCCCTGTCCACTCAGCTATAATAAACTAGAATCATCAGGTTTCATAGCTCCAACACAGCATTCAGCTGTTCTTTGTCTTGTAAAAAATGTCAAATAGACCTTTACCATCCAAACATTGGATATCAAAGATTATTTGGGCAGAGGCTACAGCACCAGTGCTATTGGCATATATGCACATAATGGAAATTGCCCTCTTTATTACCATCTGCAAGTATGCCTTTTGACTTTCTCACATATATACATTTCTGGGCTCTTTATTACTTGGTATTGCTACTAGTACTATCAGTGTAAGCAAGAAATATTATTTACTATTAAACCTCTAGTTCTTAATACTATAATGATGTCTAGGAGACCATGACTATTGTGCTACAGGTTCCAGAACTATAGGACTAAAATAGGGTCACTCTCCTAAAAAGTTTTAAAAAGTGTTTCTGTTTCTTTCTGCTTTCGTGTTGTTGTTCACACTTATTTTTCACTTCATAGAATAAGAAATATATTCACAAAGTGTGCATAACAAATGAGGAAATCTAGAGGCAGAATTAAAGCACAAAGATATTTTCTTTCATATCTCATCATCAACCACTTACATTTCCCCATTGTTATAGTACATGCATCCCAGAGCAATCCAAACGGGAAATTAGGTCTTCCGGCTTCCTCCACCATTTTTCAGAAGAGTCTGTGCATGAGAAGATAGCCTGCTTCCTAGACTATATTAACACATGATAATTATATTTTCAAAGCAAAAAGGAGCACATGTCCTTTGTAGTCTTTGATGGAAACTTTAAATTGCACTCATTGCTTTACAGCAAGTCTCTCACTCTAATGAAAAGTAAAGTTATAATGCTGAATAATTGTTCACTGCCTTTCAACTTCAAAGTGTTTTGTAAATATGACCTAATTCATCAAAATTTTCTATACTCAAGGGAATTGTGTGCACAACAAGCAGAGATAGGAAAAGCAAGGCAGACAGGGCTAATGGTCAAATTTTGTAATTTTTTGCCCAACCATGTCCTTGCTCAGGATTTTCCTTAAGCAACAAATGAATCTAAGAAAGTAGGTAAAATTTTTCTAAATTGAAGAATTGCAGCTAAATGTGCATTGCAACTGTCATTGTTCTGTTTGCTGTTTGGCAACAATATGTTCAGAAACCTCCATAACTCTGCACAAAACCTTAGGATAAGGACATTGTGCCAGGCCCCCAGAATCTGCATGTAGCAGATACGAATTCCTCCCTCCACATCATAAAGCAAGTAAGCTTCTTACAGACTTCTACTACCAGTTTTGGCTTGCTTATGTCTTCCTATGAGGAGGTTTGCCTAGTTGGATCACATTGTATATGGGCCCCTTATGGAACCTATTCAACTTTTCCCACAAAATCTTCCTCTCCTGCAAACACGGAACACTTTTCTCTTGCAATCACTGCAGCCTGCAAACACAGGACTACAGCAGACCTGTGGCTTTGAATCCAAGCACATCCATCTAAAGGAAATAATATTATTCCTGAAGGTATAACTACACCACAGAGGAAGTATCGTTTCCATTACTTGTTCATCTCCATCTATAACTTTATATGATCACTGAAAATGTGAATGAAAATATCAAATGTTTCAATTGATGAATTCTGAAGTCAACAACGAATCATATCTGGTGTCAGCAGTATTTTTTAGTCTCTTTTTCTAAACCTTAGTCAATGCATAACAACAAATGCATGGTTTTAATCTATTTTAATTGTGGAAGGATTTAATAAACTAATATGAATAGATGTTTTATAATGGCCCATGTAAATGTTAAGATATTTATACATATACACTATACAAATATTTACATACATAAAATATAAAAAATTACTGAATCACTATGAAACAAACCATTAGGGAAAGAAATATTGCTGATATTGATATCTATACATATACAGAACTGTTCAGATGAAGCATCTACTTGTCCTTAGACAGTTAGGCAACTACATGGAAAATATTAGCTAGGCTTTCAGAATTGTTAGGATTACTAAGATAATGTTAAAAAATAAGATAAACTCTGCACAGTTTGCATTTAAAACATCCAAGAGAGATCTTATTTGAAGACAGAATCTTGTTTATCTGCTTTTGATGCCTTTTTTTTTCTAGTATTCCTTTTAGTTATTTATGGCTGCCATGGAAGCTCGGAAGGAAGCTCGGAAGGAAGCTCGGAAGGAAACTCGGAAGCTCGGAAGGAAGCTCGGAAGGAAGCTCGGAAGGAAGCTCGGAAGGAAGGAAGGAAGGAAGGAAGGAAGGAAGGAAGGAAGGAAGGAAGGAAGGAAGGAAGGAAGGAAGGAAGGAGGAAGGAAGGAAGGAAGGAAGGAAGGAAGGAAGGAAGGGAAGGAAGGAAGGAAGGAAGGAAGGAAGGAAGGAAGGAAGGAAGGAAGGAAGAAGGAGGAAGGAAGGAAGGAAGGAAGGAAGAAGGAAGAAAGGAAGGAAAGAAGGAAGGAAGAAGAAGAAGGAAGAAGAAAAAGGAAGAAGGAAGGAAGGAAAAGAAAGGGAGGGAGGAAGGGAGGGAGGAGAAAAAAGAGGAAGGAAAGGAAAAGAGGAAGAAAAGAGGAAGAAAAAAAAAAAAAAAAAAAAAAGAAAAAAGAAAAAAGAAAAAAAAAAAAAAAAAAAAAAAAAAAAAAAAAAAAGAAAAAAGAAAAAAGAAAAAAGAAAAAAGAAAAAAGAAAAAAGAAAAAAAGAAAAAAGAAAAAAAGAAAAAAATTACCTCATTCATCTCTTTTGAGCTGAATGTCTTTACAACAGTTGGAGATAATATAGCCTCACCTAACTCAGAGGAATTATCCCACAGTTTGCCAGGAGTAGCTAAGCTAATAAATAGCTGGAAATATGAAGGAAAATGAATGGGAAAAAATGTATCCAGTTTTGTACGGGAATTATCTAAACTAAAACATCCCTTGTGCGGGATGCTCCCACCCCTTAAATTGGATTAATGACTATGACCATAAACAAAGCCATTGTGTTTTATTCTAATACAACAGGAAAGTATGCATTAGTACTGTAAAACGCTTTTTTAAATGAATGTTTGGCCACTAGAGCCCTGGCATTTTTTGCATATAACACCACACATTCTGGGCACTTCCACAAATACTTTTGCCATTTCATGCTGGTACAGCACTTGAGCATTTCTGTGAACATGTTCATTGGCTGAGAAGAAATGAAACTGTGTTTTCATTTATCAAAACTATGCATGGGACAGGTGATTAAACAGTGCAGAAGATACTAGAATGAGTGCAAGAAGGCATCCAAAGTGCTTCTCCTTTCAGGGAACTAAATAAAAAGCAGTATTAGGCTTATAACAATGTGATCTCTCAGTTAGTTTTGATAATGCTGTATTTTACTCTGCTTGTAGTTCGTTTTATGTGTTTAATGAGCTCAGATGTAAGTAGATCAATAGAACATACTGTGTAAGTTAATCGGTAGTAGTTAAAGGGTCAAAGTTTGGATCTAATCAGGAAAAAAAGCCACATCACTCTCTAAAATGGCCATATGGTAGTATATCTATCTACTGTATGTGTCTGACTATCCTGCCAGCTTCCCTGAAGCAGGAAAGACCCGCATGTCCTGAATCATCCCATTAAACTGGCCATATTGTGCTGGGAAAGAAGCAGGTTTAGAAAAGTTGTAGGATAATGTCACTGCTCTGCAGTCCCCTTACAATGCAGAAATTATAAGAAACAAATGCTTGAGCTGCTAATTCAGATCAGTTGCAAGCACACCACATTTGGTAGCATGGACTCCACAGCAATGCTCAGCCAGCAGGAGTTCGAAGTGCCGTGGAAGAGCGACCACCAGCAGAAGTGAGACAAAGTCTCCCCAGTTCTCTGTATCCCCAAAATGTGATCACCTCCTAGATCTGCTCCAGCTGGTAAGAGGGAGGAATGCAGTGAGGGCTCTGCAGTGGCTGGCTACATGGATTGCTCACTGCAGGGCTCAGGCAGGAGAGGAGGAGAGCTGCTGCCATCACAGTACACGCACGTAGAAGATGGAGCCTTAGTGCCTGAGGTGTGTGAGAGAGGAGGCACTGAGTTCCTGCCCCGCATGAAGCTGAGGAGCACACTGTCCTGAAACACCCCTTTCACAGGCAGTAAGTTTCTTGTACAAAATTACTTCTAAATTAACAGCCACCTATTTATTAGCAATAGAGTTCAGAATGAGACAAGAAAGCTCAAAAGTTTATTCTATAAAATAGAATATAAAGCCATATCCACAAAAAACCCAAAAAAAACCCCAAAAAACCAAAAAAAAACCCCACAAAAACCAAAAAAAAAAAAACGAAAAAAAGGCCAAACCAAAATAAAACCATTTCACATAATTGAGTCCTGCTATTATTTGGTGGTGGTTTGGGTTTGGCTGGAGGAAACGTTCTTGGTTTTTTATTTAATGCACAGATTTATCTCAGAGGTAATGTTGTCATGTTGTTTTTTACAGAGGAAATCAATTGAAACAGCTTACTTATTTGGTTTTCTTCTTCCTGCTGAAATGGAAACCTGAGCATGCCAATGCTGTGCTAATATGTGTAAACCATAAAATTACCCTGGCTGGGAACTACAGCTTGAACTAACTGAAACAGACAGCAGGCTGCTTTCATTACCCACCCTAAGTGAAACTAGAATATTGAGAAGCAAGAATAAAAAGTGAAAATAAATTAGAAACTGATTTTATAAATTCCTGTGAACAGCTTGCTAGTCATATAAAAACAACAATCACATACAGTATACTTTACCAAACAAAGGTTTACAGAAGTAGCAGATTTCAAAGATAATAATTTATTATTATATTCACACAGGAGAGAAGATATTAATAAAGGAGAGAAATCTAAGATGTATCTAATTACTGCAGTCTTGATCATGTTATTTAAATATTGCTGCTGTTTACCTTGTGGATTTTTTCTTTTTTCAATGCTTTTCCTGATAATATACATTTTTTACATTGAATACAAATTTTAGAGAAATTATCTATTACTCTTATGTGCATTATGCCAAGAACCTACTAAATTGTATTTAATTGCTTTTAATAAAATCAAACAAGATCATCAGAAAGTATAGGAAAGAGGATAAAAAGAGAAAATCAATCCAAAATGATCCAATCAATTACTATTCATCAATCACACAGCTGTGAGTAAATTTGTACTAGTTGGCTCAGGGTAATATTTGCTTCAGCACTATTCACATGCTTGGTAGAACCCATTCTCACAAGGTTTGTTGACCAATGTTTAGAGACACAAAACTGAACCAGGGTATCAGTCTTCCCTTTTTCTATTCCTGTAGAATTCCCCAAAATATTAACTGGTTGCCAAAAGCTATAACTAATTATGGTATTTGATACTAATGCAAATCCAGCTTTGAAATACCTTGTTAGATCAAAACCATCATGGATTCATGATGCAAACCATTGATCATGTGGAAACACCAGCTGCTGATTCAAAGGAGCGCAAAGCAGGGTTTTTTTGGTGGATTAGCTTTACACTGTTGAGCTTGAGACTGCTCAAATACTGTGTGTCCACTGCTGCCCAGCAAAAGCCAGTATAAAAGTCAGAGGTTAACATAAACTCTGTATATGTGTTCTGGCTAATTTTCCAGAAATAAAATTGTGTGTCCATTTCTCATTCAGATGAAATTAGCACTCCTGGGTCACCCAGTAGCACACAGATCAGGTATTAACAATAGTGGAATGAAAGCCTAATTACATTTACTGTAAAATGAGTATATTAATAGTTCTCACTGCAGCCAGAGTATAGAGAGAATTAATTCAAATCCCTGTAAATCCCAGAGGCCCTTTATCTCATTCTATTGTGTAAAATTCAACGAAGTAGTAATATTCCAAAACTTATTTTTTTCTATTTTGAAATTTTCTTGATGATATATATCAATATTATTGTCCACACTACACAAGCAAAAGATAACAGTAGAAACTAAACTACAAAATCCTAAATAATGTACCTCATTCGATATTGTCATTATCCAAACTACTATTCAAAATACCTTCTTATCCAAATGATTTAATAGAGACGGTTTCTTGGTGAAATTGCAATATTGCCTCAGCAGGAACAAAAAATTGCCTACTAGACACTCCCTGAAGCATCAGAAACTTTACTTAATTCATTAACTGATTGGAAAATTGTAAATAAGTTATTAATGTAAGCAAAGATGCTTTACTGCAAGTTATTGGCAGTATACTTAATTTGGAAGATAAATAAATTGACAGCAACAATTATCCTGTTTTGTCTAGGCACCTTGGCAGGAGGATGAGCTACCAACCCAGCATCAGAAGCTGAAAGCTAATGACTTGATGCAAGTGACATTTTCTCATTTCCCTTTCATCCTGTTACATGAAACTACCTGGTTGCTATTACGTTAAGTAGATTCCGTATCCTTGTAAGTGCAAGATGCCAGAATCTCTTCAAGACCTGCCTTCCCTTTCTGCATCATAACAAGAACCACAACATCAAAGCTCCACCCCTCATTTCAAGTGTAGAGGTTCTTGAAGTCAAACCTCCATTTGTTTCCAAGGTAACAAAGAGAAACTCAACTCCAGCCTGTTTCTGGCTTTACAAGTAAAAATTAACCAAGTGATGGATATATGTGCCTTGCTTTAACTGAATGTTTGTCAAAAGTTAATTATTGTATCAAGTAGAATGGAAAAAATATATATTTAAAATAAAGAGAAAAATTTAGACTAAATCATTTCAACCGAAGACTACAAATGCTAAGTCATATTTACATTCACAGCCCTACCTCTGTAAAAACATACATAATTTAATGAACCAATTTAGAAATTGCGTTGTCTTTTTTTAATCTTTAGGATAAATATGAGTTCTGCTTTAATGGCTTGTGTGTTTTGGACTCACTCAATAACAGTATTTCAAAATACTTTACTATGCATTTTGCAGTATTAAAATTGAGTAATGTATATTTTTAGTTATTTTTCCTCATTTAAAAGCCTTTTCAAGAATAGAGCATATTGCAACTTACAGACAGTGATTTCAACTCGGAAGGAAGCAATAAACCCATCAGGGCCAGATTAGAAGCACAGACCTTGCTGCAGCCCTTGGGACAGAAGCATTTTCTGTGGAACTGAAAACTGCAAGTTACAGTCTTGGGAAATCAAAATATATACCTAGACAGAAGTAAGAGGAAAAATATGATTGCAAATTTTTCATCACCATTTTGCCATAATTCTGATCTTCATCTTTAACCTTTTCCACCCAATGCTACCTACCATTTTCCTTAACAGATTTTATTTAAAGCTTAACTCACATGCAGCGTGGTAAATTTCCCAGTTAGCCTACTTCTGATGGTATTTTTGAAAATAACTTTCTCTGGTTACTGGGTCACATATTCCAAATCCATTTCAGTGTCTTTTTCTCACACAGATTCAGGCAATTTGATTTTTTTTAAGAGAAAGCACAAAGAAATGCAAGCCTCCAGTTACTTTTGATTCTGTCCTTGAACTTTTGTTTGCTATTTTCACTGTATTTTTTATTTGAACCACTTCAGCCACAGAAGTGAAAAACAGGTAACTAAAACAAATTTTAATCAAATAAATCAGAATTATAGTCCTAATATCACTCATAATTTGGATAACTCCACCAAACAACTTATTTATGCATATAACCCACAAGCCTGTTTGTGTGTGAAGACTGAGCTATACAAATCTCATATTTAGCAACACATAAAGAGAAAAATAGTCTGAACAGTAACAGACCATATAAATAAGATATAGATGCTAAGCTACATCAAGAAGAATGGACTTCTGAAGAGAAACATCAAAAGAAATTCCAATTATTCAACTACTACTTTTTCTCATTTAATTATCTTTCTCTCAAATCTTCTTTATCTTTATCTGTTATTTCCTTGCCCTTCCTCAGAATTAAAAGGACCATTAAATTTCTTATACTCAAGAGTATATCTAAAACTGATTGTTTTGACTTTTGACAGGAATCTATGGTCAAAGAAAACACCCTGAAAATTGACCTTACAGGATTCTGCTTGAAAGCTTTAGCTGCAGCCTGAAGAAAATTACTTCCTTCAAATTCCTGCTGTATCCTAAGCAAAGGCCGGCTTAAAAAAGAATACAACAAACAAATTTGACCAAAAATATCCAACCGAGAAAAATTTTGCCTGCTAGGACTGCTTAGCCAAACAAATATGTCTACTAAACATTTCAGTACCATCTCATCTCTCCTTCCAACCTCAGATATGATCAGTCTCAATACCTGAAAACATTTTGTTAGAAAAACTGTTGCGCACAAATAAAAAGTTAAGAAACAGAAATTCTCCTTTTTTCCCTTGCCCTTTTAAACTTACATATGTACTCAGTTTTCTCAAAGTGCATATTAGCAGCAGAATAAGAAGGCATTAAGCTGTGTTGCAGCGGTTTGTGTTAAACACTAAGGGTGCAGAAAAAGGTGCACTGTTCGCGGCATGGTATACAGTTTCGGTGTTTGGAGTGAAAAAATCTGAACAGATCCTTATCAGCTCATTTGGAAGCCCCACACCAACTTGACTTCAAACAGACTCATCTGGAAGGATATTGTGCATGACTGCATGTCTTTGTTCCTAAATTATCAAGGCATGAGCTGTTCCTGTAGAATTTCGTTGCTTGCAAACTAAAGCCAAAGTAAAATTAAAGTAGCAGTTCCAAGAATCGTCACACTTGGGGAGCTTGCTGGCTCCCTGGGGGGCCCCATGGGTGCTGGACTGTGACCGCACAAAATTCCTTTTCAGGCAAAAGCCAGGGTGAGAAGCAGAGCGGTTCAACGGAGTCCACCAAGGATCCTGAAATGACAAGGAGGGAGAGAACTCCCAGAAGCACAGCAGTTTCTTCTCTGCTGGTCACAGAGTAAGAAACTAAGCCCTTAGCTATCCATAAAAGGACACTCTGCTATCATCTTCCTGCTTTCATTCACAGAATGTCAAGAAGGTTTTTTTTACAAGGTGATTTTATATATATATATATAATGCAGACAGAGGGGAAAATAAATGTAACATGTGTTTTTAAATATTTTACAAATAATCTTCCCCTTCTGTTTTATTTACCGGAACATTTCCTCCCTGTCCCATCTTGAGCTAAACAGGAGGTGGAACAAAAAAAAAGGAGGGAATGTTGGCCTACTGATCAAAAATTATCACTCTCTGTGGGCACAGGGGTCTCACATTTATTGTTTTTTGGGATTTTTTTCTCTCTCTCTCTTTGTCTAGGCAGTAAAAGGCTTTGGCTAAGTAGGTTTTTACCAGTAATTTTACAACTGGTGATTTCAAATATAATTTTGTTTACTTGCTCTTCCTGAGATGATTTAGCTCTCTGCTCTCTATTTTGAATGGATTTTATCGCTGTATCTTCCAGAGCTGATATATCTCCACAGGTATTTCCTACTTCCAAGAAAAGTCTGTTTAAATGGATCATGTAAGCCTGTGTTATGTACAGCTTCAGTTGTCAAGAAAGGATGTATATCAGAATGTGATTAAAATAATTTTTCAAACAGTTCTAAGTGAAAGCTCTGAATTTCTAACTTATAAAATAGTATCTCTCTAACAGAAAATAAGAATTTCTGTGGTTTTATGGAAGTGATGAGCACAGCTTTATAGGGAATTCTGAGTTTAACTTTCCAGGCTGGAAGGGAAATTGAAGCATTTTAGTTAAAGCATCCTGTCAGAAATTAGAGAATTTAATTTTGGTATAGAATAAGCTTTCTGTCAATTCAAAAACCAGTCTTCTACTTAACTGTGTGATTACAATTGTTTTTAAAGGGACATTCCAAATATTAGCAGGGTATATTAAAAATGTTCATGTCAAGAATTTCTCTCTGAGAAATTCAGCAGAAACCTATTTTATCATAACCACTTCCATCATAACCACTGGGTTACTTTCTTTGAAATAAGCACAGGGTTAATTATGTAAATATACCTGTGTAAAAATGATAAGGGATCTGAGCTAAGATTGAGACTTTTATAATATACATATTGCTACTTTTGTTCTGTAAACATTAAAACATTTTGGGCTGGCATTAGTACAAATTATTCTCCATTCTATATTAACTTTCAAACTGCAGTTTTTCTTAAAATAGCAGTTGGAGTTTGCAGAAGGTTAATGACACTCATGTTTATATTGTGTAGCCAAAGAATCACCCATGCCCTGCAAAACAAGTGGGGCGCACAGACACTGCTTTCAGTACTCAAATTGTCTCTAACCAGCACTATGGTATCCACAAGATGTATACACACCTCAAATGGGAAATAAAGGTGGACTAAGCAAATATTTGTGTTTTGACACAACAGACTTTCTTGTGGGAAAAACTTTCATTAGACCAGATTGTTCTCAGGTCCGTTAATATCAATATATGACATTAATATCAACCTATTAGATTTATACTGAGAGATAGAAAGATGGAATTATATTGATATTAATTGTACAACTATTTCAGTACTCAGTGTATCCCCAGGATTGTGGCCTGATGCCCTAATTTAAGGAAGCGCCTAGAGGGACCTGCTTCAAACTCCCCTGTAAGGTCATATCTTGCGAAATTGCAAGAGTTTTACATGAGTATTGCAGCAGAGATAACCTCAGTTCAGTCACATACTATATAAATTTCTCACAAGTACTCATCTGAAGCCATGACTTGGCAGGGGTGAAGAGGTACGTAGAAGAAGGAGAAGTAGTAAGAAGAGAACAGGGATCTGCTCATCAGCAATGAGGAGAAAATTTCAAGCCAGGGGAGTTGTCCAGACTTCCATAAATAAGATATTAATCAAAAGGCACAGTCAGCTACCCAAGCAGATTTTGTGCTACGGAGACAAAAGACAAAGCTTCTCCATAACCCTTGCATCATCTCCCATGTCCCCTAGTCTTTCCTCAGAGTCTTGTCCAAGACCTATTTCCCAATAATCTGACTTCCAAAGATAAAAAAAATAAAAAGGTTTATACAGGGCAACTTGATACTTTGCCCTGGACTATGAGGAGCTTCAAGTCACTTGAGCTTGAAACGGAGCATGGAGAGTCTGTAGCACATCTCATTGCTGCACCTGAAACCTCAAACACATTTTCAGTTCTCTTACCCCAAGTGGAATAGTGGGCTTTAAAGGGATCAGGGTCAGATAGAGTAGGTGGTCTTGCTTTTATATGTGAAAACCTGAATAAATACCTGGGTGTAAAAGGAATTCCATAAAGGAACCATTTTAGAGTGCAATAGACTTATATTTCATGACTTCTGATTTTCATTAGTCATGTGCACCCTTTGTAGTTACAAATGAAGACTTATAGCAAAAATATTTCTCAACAAGAAAGTCATTATTTCATAATCAGATGGGTGAGATAGTTTAATATCTAATTTTTCTTTGTCTTCAATACTGCAAAGGCATAAAGCTCAGCTTTTATTTTAAAATGTGTAAATGTTCATTTCAAAGTGTTTTTGAACTGAATTAGTCTACTTAAATTTGACAAAGAAGTTATTTTTTCAGTTCTCAGAGAACTAAATGTTTAATTAAAAGAAAATTACATGTAGTTTTGATATTCTGTTACAACAAATGAAGTCTCTTTTGTTAATATTTAATTTGTATTTTAAAGTCTAAAGAATAGCTGTATTCAAAAGAGAATTACTGGTGTGGTAAAAAAACCTCACATCTCATAAGCTTCCCTTACTCAAAACTCAAAATCTGGCAACAAAATGTCAGTGTGGAGTGTTTGCTTTATAAACTTCTGGGAAAAGGTTTACAATGTTAATATTTCAAAATGAATAATTTCATAGAGTTTCTCCATCATTAATAAACTAGCCATTTTAATCTAAAACATGAAGGAAACATTTGTATTCCTAAAAATAATAGATGGAATATTGCAAGTGCTTCAAGAAAATAAATTATATTTTTTCTAATGGCATGGAGTCTGAAATAATGACTATCACTGTCAAGAATGGGCATAGAGGATCTGCCATATTATGATGAAAAGTAAACTAAATGTATCTGGTTTGACCATGAGATACCCTGGAGTATCCGCAGCACACACTTATATTTTTAGTTTTATCTTTCTGCCTTATCTCTTACTCTTTAGCAATTTTGGTGCCTGATAACTGTTCACCTCCCTTGGCAGGCACTATTGTGACAATTTCTATTGCCAGAAATTATCGTGACTCCTCGGGCCAAAAGCTGTCTGCTTATCTGCCTAGGTTTTCATTCTGAAGCCATCTCTATACCATCTCTGTGCCCACTATAGCCCCACGGCTGGCAGAATGAGCGTCGCCCACCAAGGGGAAGGCGGAAGCACCGACTTTATTTCCAGATGCTTCCATTGCTGCCACGCTGGCAGATGGAGCAAGCTGGGCTTGCCTGCCAAACATGGCATAACTCTACTCTTAGCTCAAGCAAAATCTTGGCTATGCTGAAACCTGTGGCATGTTGCCCACCCCCTTCAGCAGAGCCCAGCTTCTGGCGCTGCAGTGGTGATGAGGAAGCACAAGACAGTTTGATTAAGTGAGGAGGGCACTGGGCAAAGGAAGCAGAGGAGCCACCATGCACATGGGTGAGGAGGGGCTCTGAAGGAAGCCAGGAAGCAACAGGTTCATTGGTCTCCCTTGATGTGGTATATAAAGATGGATGATACTCACAACACTACTGAAATTATTTATTGACCAGAGTGGGCAAAACAGCACGGTCACCATTCTATTTTTCTTTATTATCTTATGCAATTTATTCTTATGCCTAACCTGAGTCCTGTAACATTTCATCACTGTGATCATCTTTGATCCTCTCTACCCCAGCATCCTTCTTACTATGTGTCATCCTCATTCGTCTTGTCATATTTGAAATTTAGAGAGTAAGATTTCTTGGAACAAAGATGCATCTCACTGAAACTCCTGAAAAGCATTTCCGGCACATCCTTTGAATGCAAAATAATGAAATCAATACAAGTTTACTTTCATTGTTTTCTTCCTGTAGAAAGAGATAGAATTAGGCTCCCCAGAGCCTAGTACTCTCAAGAAATTTTATGATTTTGCTGTCTTTGGACCTTCTATGTTATGCAGCATTTCCTTAATTTTGATATTGCAGATTTTGAAGGGTGCAGTTGGGACAAACAGTTTCAAGGATCTTTTCCCCAAAAGGTATGTTCCATTCTCCATCATCATATCAGAAACCATAATACTCACCATCATCAGTTCTTTCTTTGTTGGGACACTAAAGAGCTGTTTGCCGCTTGCCACCCGCTCATGTCCCCTGCAGGTGACCTGCCTTAATATCAGCCCTCAACTGTTTGGTTTCTATTTCTTATTTTTTAGTTCTAATGTGACATGTCTCAACAAAAAGCTTGAAACCACCAAACTCCTCATTTTGTCAATTTTCCTTCCTCTGGATGATGATATTTGGATTCACCCTCACAAAATGTATGGTAGAAGGGGTTATGATCAACAGGCCTGTCCAAAAGCAGGACTAAATGTTGTAGCCATGCCTTGGCTAACCTCCAGAGGCCATGGACAACTAGACATTAATTTTTTTCCTGTAGTAACCTCTCACTTGCTTGAAGACCAAACACCATTCTTGTTAACTTACTAGTGCTAAATCAGCTCATCTCCTGTCATTATTTTTCTACCAAGCTTGACATTTCTGGGCATTTTGATGTCCTTTCCTTCATTTGTTTTAAATGTAATTTGTTCTGCACCATTGCATCATATGTTTTATATTTCAGTGCAGACTCCCTAGGGCAAATGTCAGAAACCCAACTAAAACAGTTTGCTGAACTGCAGGTTTATTTCTCAAACCTAGGATTATGTTTATTGCCAGCCACTCTACTGATCTAAACTTAAAATAATTTGCCAGTGGAGATCACTTCCTTCTTATCTGGACCTCCTGAGGGCAAAGAACTGCACTCTTCCCAAATTGGCTTCCTCAGGAATTAGCTGTCTCAGCTTCTGGCCCCAAAGCTGCAGTGTGCCATCTAAAATATACTGTATATACTGTATATGTGCCATCTTCTATACGGTAGGTGGTGACTTCTTCCCAAGCAGACTTTTACTTATTCCTACGACTGCCCTGGCACTTCAGAAATAAAGACAAGCTTCAGAGGGGACTGACAAACTTTACATATATAGCAAATAACATTTATACACATATTAATGCACACACAGGAATTCTGCAACCTTAAAAAATATTAGTGCTTGAAAAGAAATGGATAGAAAACTAGCAGTCTCTGATATTTTCCATGTACTTAGATTACTACGTTAGAATTAAAGGACAGTGTAGAGGGTAAATTCTGCAAAAGAAGAAGGAAATGAAATGTCATGAAGTAGCACAGGTAAAGCTGCTTTTAAAAAGGGATTTTGGTAAAGTTTCTTCTTATTCCTTCAGTATAACTCCCTAAATTACTGCTGAATAGCAAGGATGGCAAGGAGTTTACAGATAAATTTGGTCGTATAAGTTTTTACTATGTTTAATAAATCCTTCTCCTACTTACTATTATATTAACAAATATAATTTCATTCTATGTCTCAGAATGAATTAACAGGTAAACACAAAATAAAATAACACATTTAAATTAATAAAAATAACCTGCAAAAATATTCTGAGAATTCTGCAATATTCTACATCAATTATTGTTTAAAGTTGCTAATTAAATGTGAAATTATTTAGAAGTGGAAAAGTGAATGAATAAAAAGGAAAACTTTTTTTCCAAAACATCAAAATGATAAATTCCATATAATTAAATAGTAAATATTATTATTTAATGTTAAAAACATAATTATATTTCAAGCTCAGCCTTAAGCCTATGGTTACCCTTTGCTGTCTTGTACCCTCCTGTATGTTAGTTTGCCAGGCTTTTTACGCAGAAGCAGTAAACACCTTCCCTACCCCACTATCAGCTGTAATATCCCTTCTTCAGGAGAGATTGCCTATTAAGCTCCATTGGTTGATATGCTTCGATGCCAAAATTTACACTAAGAATTTATTGGATAGATTTTGAAATAAATTAGAGAAGAAAATGGGGTTTTTTTCCTCATAAAAACTTCAAGACTTTAATTATCCTTCCACTCAAAACAACATGATAAATCAAAGTTAGAAATTTTCCTTAATCCAAATAAAATAAAATATTACCAACTCAGACAAAATACCTTAAAAACTTATCCAAATGCAGAAATTCTAGATTTTTTCTCTTAATTTTAGATTTTTTATTTGATTTTTTTAAAATTTAGAGTGTGAGGTGTCAACATTTCATTTTAATATACTTTTATCATTAGAGTCATGCTAAATCGTATTAATCATCTATACCAAAATTATCAGAACCAGCATATTCTCTGAAATCTTAATTTCCCTACAATGATTTTACATATAAGAACAATATAAAACTAAAATCCCAAAGAAACTTATTCCACAGAAAATATTCTTACTCTCTGGAGCAAAAAACAAAGTTCCATAATTAAATCATTTTCCCTGTGAATATAATAGGTAAAATAAGAGGGGGGGACAACAGAAGATACAAAAGAGAAAGAAATCAGAATCTAGGGACTGCTGGGAAAAGAGGGTACCTGACATGCTTAAATAAACTGTATTCTGCTCCAATTGTGCCAGGTTGCACTAAATACCAAAAGTCTTTTATTTTCATACTTTCTGGGAACCTTTCCCATATCATGCTGAGGCATTTAGGTTTTACACAAATTACCATGTGACTACTGTGCTTGATGGCTAATGGAATACATGTTTAGTAATGTGAAAGCTCAAAATCACTTAAGACTGTCAAATGAGGTATCTTCACCTCCCTTGCCAAAAAGGTTTCCAGTGGCGTGTCAGAGACAAGATAGTTTCCAAAAGATTTGAGTAGGAAACAATGGTGTCTCACTCTAGGAGGATGAGAAGATTCCCAGAAAAGAATCTGCCTCATTCAGTCATACCCACCACATCTCACAGAAGTGCTGCCAGATGGGCACCTTGTGCAGAAGGCTACATGGAAAGATGTAATACATCACACACAGCTCCCATGTCCTTATCCAAGAGCAGACACTTGTAGTAGTTGCCGGTAGCATCAATGGACTAAAATTAATCATCTATTGGGCGAACTCAGTAGGAGCCAACATGTGCTGGAGTCAGAGGAAATGAAAGAGAGCTGCACTTCTTGTGTGTCTCAAAATTTTCTTTAACAGTCTCCTAATCAACATAATTTGAGAACTCTACAATGTTGTTCAGCTTTGCCAAGCTGGAACCACCACTTTTGGATGTTTACATAAGACTAGGCCCACAACATTACTTCCTCTTTTCTATTTTCCCCAAGGATGTAGGTAAAGGAGAGCCTGTCTACTACAATGTCCATTGTCCCTTGGTGGGAGGTTCTCACAGTTCCCAGGAACACACCAGGGGTCTGGCAGAAGGATGAAGGAAACCCAGGACTGGTTTTGCCACAATCTTTTTGTCTGATCCTGAAGAGTCAAGCTCTGTACCTAGTGACTCACTTTACCATCTGCTCAACATCATAGGAGTACTGTGAGGATAAATACATTATGAGTAGGAGGCACCAAGTGATGCAGTGTTGAAGGCAATATAGTATGTTGGCTACCAAAATGAAGGTGTAATTGTAGCTTATACTATGTTCTTCTGCAATAGTAGTAAAGAAAAGCCGACATAGGCTTTAGTAGGTGGTAGCTGCCACAAAAGAAAAAGAAAAAAAAGAAAAAAGGAGAAAAAGTGAGAAGGTACATAAGAGATATTGATTCTATTTAGTTGTTAATTTTTTCGCTTGAGAAGAAGAGCCCGGGTTCAGTTTTCCACACCATCAACTGTTTGTTTACATAAACTGAAGACCATCAACAACATAAATATAGAATAACTCACACTCCAGAAACTACTCTGTAGGTACTCACTTGGGCTGGGCTGTACTTGACTGCAAGATCTTGTGAACAAACTGAAACAAGAAATTGAATCCATGTCTTCTGTATTCCATGGCAACGGCTTTTTTTTCAGTTTCAGTAATTCTAAAAAGTGACTTTTCTTTTTCCTTGCACAAAATATTTTTAATTAAATCCTTGCTTCATGCAAGCTAACGGGCCTTTATTTCTTCTGTTGTGAAGAGGACAGCAAGGGCAGCTTTAAATCTGAGGGACGGGTAACCCTGTATACCCTCATAAAATTTTTAGCTTCTTCTATACACCATCACAGCAGTTTTATATTTCATTCTGTTACAGAGAACATCTTGGTTGCTAAGTTATCTTGGTGGGGTGAACACCACACTCTTAATATTTGCTATTATTTTTTAATTCCGTGGCTGCTCTTATATGTAAAAAATACGAAAGAACAAACTGTTAAATTCTGCCGATGACTTTCAAGATATAATCTCTATGATCAAAAACTTAAATCAATGTCTTGATAATTTTATCTACAAAAACAATTAGAATAGCTTCCTCTATACTCATGTCTTTATCATTATCTGAAAGAGTTCCTAAAATTAAGGGTACTCTACAAATTACAAAAAAAACCCACTTGTTTTATTTTAAATGTTTCTTTCCTTAATTGTCTATTAACAATGACTATGAGATTATTGTTGAAAATTAATCAAAAACTTAAATGTGTATTTATTTTATTTCTTCTATATGGACTTCTTTAGATGCTTGCCAAACAGTAATTGAACATTTGAATAATTATAAATTCAACTTTTTTACAATCCATAGACAAGTCCTGGTAAAAATGGCATGCAAGCCTTGCTCCTTACTAAGGCTTAGAATTAAATGCCTAAATAAAAAGCTGTAAGTCCAACTTGGCCACGATCAAAGGAATTATTCCAATGTCTCAACACTTAATGTGTCATGCTGCCACCATGGGAACCCTACCTTGGCCCAGTATAATTGAATTACAACAGATTTACTTTGTGCCTTTTGCCTTTTTTTCCGCCACCTGGTATCTGTATTGGTCTTACAAAAGAACAGTTTTAAAGGAGACAGTTTAAACAGAATAATGGTTTCTGGTAATTTTCACAAATATAAATGCATATATTCTTCTCATGGGTTTAAGCTTCTAAATTATATTCCCTTCCTCAGGTTATTGTCTTGTATAAAATTCTTTTAATGTTCTGTATTTGGAGAAACGTCATAATTTTCAGGAAGGATTACATGAAAAATTAATTTCTTTTCTGAACTGCAAAGATGAAAAGAACCTTTTTCTTTCAAAATTTGAAATGCAGACTTCTATTTGAAAAACAGATCAGCCAATAGTGTCGGAAACCACTCAGTCCTGCTGTGCAAATCTATGACATAGCAGTGTGAAACCTGTCACTCCAATGCTTATTCGTCCTTCCAGGCACTCAGCAGGTGGTAAAGGCCTTAAAGCATCTCAGTAAACAAAAATGGTATTTGAATTGCCATTTCATGTCATTTCTTACGAGGGAAAATTTCCATTTAATCTTAAAAAGCTGACAGCACTTTTAAAATATATTATTCTGTCTTTCTTTCCCCCTCCAGATTACTTATCAATAATTATACCTAACAGGGTCTTCTCCCAGTTTGCATTCTGAATTGCAAGTACCTGTCTATAGCCTTGATGAGAGCAGCAATCTTCATGAGTACATCTACATGATTTCACATGTACTTCAAATATTTCTTCCACTCCACATAGACCTGCAGCAGAAAGTACACAAACAAAATGCAAAAAAACCAACCCCCTACCAAAAAAACCCAAAAAAACCCCACCAAAACCCAAAAAACCCAAACAAACAAACAAAAAAAAAAAACAACCAAAAAACTCCAAACGTGAAAACGTGATCTGACAGACTGGCAATCTGGAACAGTTTGCCCAGAGAAGCTGTGGCTGCCCCAGTCCTGGAAGTGTTCAATGCCAGGTTGGATGGTGGTTTTGAGCAACCTGGTTTAGTGGAAGGTTTCCTGCCTTCAGCAGGGGGATTGGACTAAATGGTCTTTTTGGTCCCTTCCGACTCAAACCATTATGTGATTCTGTGTTTCTATGAAAATTAGGTACAGCTTAGCAAACAGCTAATCCTTTCTTGCTCACAAAGCTTCGTCTTTTTTCTTATAATTTTTATAAACATCCATCCTACATGCTAAGAAGTAATCCAAATGCAAGAATGGAACAGTTTGAAATATGTCACAAGCTTATGCATTGCCACGCAAGCATCTTTGAAAGAGCAATTGTTAATGACACCATATGAGTAGCACAGGCTGATGGGCAGCAATGCAGAAGCAGCCTGCCATGGCCTGCCATGACACTTTTCTGGGAATACATCAGCTCTTGGGCCAGATAAACACTTAGGAGATGAGCAATAGAGTGACTACCTAAGCTAACCTGATATCTTGGTCTCCCTCCCAGTGCTATACTGAAACAGGACTTTGGCTACACTGTTCAAACACAACAAATGAAAACAGTTCTAAAATTGACAGCATATGGCAGTTTTTCCACATGTGTTTACATAGACTGTTTTAGTTCAGAACCTGGGGGGTGCTAATGTGAACTTAATGAAAGGGTGAGTGCAGAGGCGGTTATTGTTGTCTATCAATGCTTACCAGCAGTTAAGCTAACAGACCCACTGTTCCAATTAAATTTTGGCTTCCCACCCTGGTGTAACAGGACCTGAGGCAGATCAATGAAGTAAAACACTGAAAACTGTTCCTTTAGAGATACAAAAATGTGCAGAGATTCTTCCTCAGAATATTGCATTTGACTGTTCAACTACTGCGCATGCACTATAGTACTTAAGATAGATAAGTTTTGCAAGCACCAGTCTTTCGTCTCAAAAAAGAAAAATAAAATTCATTTCTAGATTTGCCAAAACATTTAAGAAACCTTTCTCAAAGAACTAATGCTCAAGCTTCATTAACTACCTGAAACATTTCAGAAAGAGGACAGCTAGAGCTACAGTTATTACAATTGTGATGTGAAAATAATTAAGAAGTGGAATTTTTTAATGGATAAAAGTCTTGTATTTGATGATCCTAATAACTATTCAGAACAATTTTGGCTTTTACAGTTCAGAGCAGCACACAGTTCACAACAGCATGGCAAAATACAGCAAAACATGACTCGTTAATGGCACTGCATTTCCTTATTTTATTGTGAAAAAGAACTTTACTGTAAGTTAAAGTAAACTATAATGCAGATACATTATACTAAGGACTCAAGAATCTACCCATTACTCATAGTGAAAAGCCAAGCTATAGATTAATCTTTTGGACGGCATCGAGAAAATGTTAATAAAAGCTTTGTATCCATAAACTGAAATAATAAATTACCTATTTTATATTGCAAATAGCGTAAAAATATTCTGTACTTTTGAGACTTAACATTTTATTATTGCTATATCTCTGCCCTTAAAATAGGATCTTTTATAAGGACATCTGAGAAGATTTATGTTTTTTTGAAAATAAAAAATCATTAGCAAAAAATTTCAGATTTTTAAAAATTTACTTCATTAAATTATCTATAAAGCCTGCTAAATATCTTTTTATGTTTGCAGATTTTCTAGAATGTTATGGATTAGATATTGTTGAATGAGGTTCAAAAGCATTTTTGAAAGTCTATACTAGCAGAGGGATGCATCAAAATGGTGTTATGCATGATATCTCCTCAACTTAGATCATCCATCAAGAGAGAATCTCCCTTTGGAATATCAAGAACACTCTGAATTTCTCAGTTTTGGTTCAATAATCCCTTTTGACACCAGATCAGTTATTTTTATGAAGATAGAGCTGCTAGTGGCCTGGATTTTAATCTAATTTGTAAAGCAGGTACAGTTTGCACTGCAACACTTTAATTATATGTGTGCAAAATCCAAGCCACTTTTCTTGGAATGGCTTTAAAAACAATCTGTTTAAATCCCATCCCTACTTGAAATATCAGAATTCTAGGGAATACTGCTTAGCTATTTTGACCACATAATCTACCTTATGTTCATAAATTTGAATCAGAGTGATACGGCAGAATATTAATTAATTTTGTAATAGTCCTATGACTATTGGGTGTTGATTGATGAGAAACTCAACATGAGCCAGCAATGTGCACTTACAGCCCAGAAAGTCAATCATATCCTGGGCTGCACTAAAGGCAGCAGGGCCCCTCTAAACTGCTCCTGTGAGACCCTACCTAAAGCTGGAGCTCCATCCAGCTCTGAAGTCCTCAGCACAAGAAGGACAGAGATGTTGGAGCAAGTCCAGAGGAGAACTTGCTCCTCTTGGACCACCAAGATGATCAGAGGGCTACAGCCCTCTATGAGAACAGGATGAGGAGCTGGAGCTGTTCAGCCTGGACCAGAGAAAGCCCTGGTGAGACCTTAGAGCAGACTTCCAGTATCTAAAGGGAGCCAACAAGAAATATGGAGAGGGACCTATTACAAGCACATGTAGTGATAGGACAAGGGGGAATGGCTTTAAACTGAAAGACAGTACATTTACTACAGGTATAAGGAAGAAATTCTTCACTGTTAAGGTAGTGAGGCACTGAAACAGGCTGCCTGGACAAGTTGTGGATGCCTCATTCCTGAAAATGTTCAAGGCCAAGTTGCATGGGGCTTTGACAATCTGATCCAATGGTTAAAGGCTCCTTCCAACCCAAACCATTTCATGATTCTATAATTCTATGATACAGTTCCATGTCAGCCAGCAGATTACAAGTCTAAGCACTAAGTAGATTTTAAAAATTAACAACAGCAAAGTGATCAGTGACTAGGAATATGTTGCATCCATGTAAGTTTCATTGCCCAGCAGCTCTAGCATTTACCTTGGGAGTTTTATACTACAGCATGTAAAAGCCCAGAATTAATTAACTACATCAGCCTACTGATGAAGTTAAGTATTTAACATGTACAGTTCTACCTGTATATGTTTTTAATCTGTATATGTTTTTAATATATCACGGCATATATATGTACACGTTATTTATTATTTATGCTGCACTGTTAAACTTGGTAGGGGCAGGATTGCTCTGATACATAGCTTTCTACAAAGAGACCTGTGTATTTTTTGCATTCATGGGTATACTAACATCTATCTCACAATCCTCTGTTTCAGCAGAATGCTCACAAAATTGCAGAACAAAAAATTTACAAATAAAGAAAGAACCGATTGACATCACAGGCAAAGAATGATAGTTTATATTTTGAAGGAGGGAGTGATGAACCACAATATTTTAGTCTCGTATGTTTTGGCCAAAAGGGGCACACAGTACAAAAGCAAGCTTCAGCCTCCAGTGTTTACATATATGTGAACCCTCATCATTTGTGCATTTTCCTTACAAATAAAATGGGAAGGAGGAACAAAACAAAACAAAACAAACAAACAAACAAAAAACCAACAAAAAAACCTCAACCAAATTGGGCGCAATCATATATCAATATGACCAATAGTTTCAGATTTTATCTGAAACCAGAAATGCTCAGCTCATTTAATTTTCAGCAGAAAATCCAGGAACATTACTTTTCATAATATACATTTATTAAAAGTGGGTAAAAAATATCTGTGTTAGTCTTCTGGAAAGTAGTCCCTTTGAGATGATTGTTAATTTTGAAAGATTTGCAATATATTGGGTTATTTTAAGTGAAGAATTCATGGCTGAGGGCAATTGCAACAAATGACATTCAATTTATCATATACAATATTGTTATATAGTATTGTTTATCTCAATACATGTAATGTATCATTTACTTTAATAATAAATGTGTATCTAAGGCTTTTTAAAATGTTGTTTCCAGCAAGCAAACTAAGAGCAAGCAGTTACTGCCAGTCCTGTAGCATGATGGTGCCAGTAAAACAGTAGCACAAGGCACACACACACACACACAGGGGTGCAGAAGCAGTAGTAAAGCAAGGTGTATAAATCTGCTACAGATGCTCATAAGCAAGCAAGCAGGATAAAACAAATGGTTCTGCTCCATGTCTGAATTCTTTACATGATCCATGGCATCTGAAGTCTCAAATGAATGTCAGGCAGTTCAAATGAACCTGTGGAATATGAATCAAAGCCTTAACATGCCCAAGTTATTCCTCACACTGTGCTAGAGACCAAATTCAGAGACAGACTCGATTTTGGCGCATTGTATGCTATTGGAAAAAAAATGCTGGTAGCAAAATTTACTGTTGGTGTAATATCATTTCCTGAGTCTGATGCAAATGTCTGGTTTGACACTAAAAAACTGTCTAAAACAATCAGGTTTAGAAAATGAAATTATTGCAAATAATGCTTCAGTGTCTAGATTAGCTATGACCTTTCTTCATCAGATGCCTTTCCAAACATGATGGGCATTGATCTCCAGCTCAGCATTGGAGAGAAGGCATTTAGGATTTGAAAATATAAATTAGGCTAATTCAGATGTGGTGCTCAAGTAAGTTGTGGAATTTAATTTTGATAATTCTGTCAAAACATTATTCAGTTGTAACTGTACCTTCCTAAATGTGGGATGATAATTTCCTTTACAGGAAATAACTCAGAAAGGTTTCTAAGGAAACCAGGCAAGCACACCAAACTAATATCAGGTTTTATATGACAGTGAATATCACACAAGGAGAATTGGAAGAGAATTTTCAAGGGAAAATGCTGTAAATATGAATGAAGATAAATCTAGGTTTAAACACTGGCAATGTTTGAGAATGTCTGCTTCAGACTCCAGATATATTACTAGGTTAAGCAAAAAGACGTATCTAACACATAAACAGGAACATGCACATGAACAGAGGCATGTGGGATACAACTTATTGACAAAATACAAAGGCAAATGTAGTAAGGTGGGGAAAGGAAAATGCAGATTATTTTAATGGAAAGCACTTTTGGAATGGGCAGAGTGAAGTGGGAGAAAACTCCCCACCACAGTAATGGTAGGTGTTTTGGTGGTTTGACTCTAGTTGGCTAAAATTATGGCCAATGGATACAGAAACTGCATGTAAAAAATGAGATGGGAATCTTTTTTCATGTTCAAAGCACGTCCAGCCTGAATACTGCTAAAAATCAGATTTCCAGACTCATAAAGGGGAGAGGGCATGTCTGGATTTTTGATTTGTCAAACTTCAGGGATGCCTGAGTACTTCTAACAGCTTTAAATATCTTTAATTACATAATCTTCCATGGTGGCTGCTCCTTGTTTTCTTCCCCAGCAGAGCTGAACTGGTTCCTCAATATGTAAAGGACCAGAAAAAGAGTGGTGGTCCAAGCACTGACCAGGATTTAAGGTGTCCTGCTGTTTAGCATGCAGATGCAAAATTTAAAAAAAAAATTTAAAAAAGCCCAAAACAGGCTAGATGCATAACAGATGAGTTTTTCTCCTAGATAAAGGCAGGGAGAAGGGGCCAGTGCAGTCATGCTTGCTGGGAACTGTGAGCAAAGCAGGTGACTGTGCACAGCTCTGCTCTGGCAGGTGCTAACTGTAAATAACAAAGAGGCTCTGTGCTCCAAAGTGAGAATCCATTAAAAATGAATGAGAGAACATCTGATGTAAATGGCTGTGATGACATGAATGTGAGCTTTTCAGGCAGAATCAATAACTTCCATTAGGTCATCTCATATTGTTGGGAAAAGTCACACTTCCAGTGGATATAAACTTTCCCTCAGGCCACTGTACTTACATCCAGGTTAGAGGCCAGGCAGAAGATCATGGGCAGTGAAAAGCAACTCCCTTTCCACCCACACACATGTCCTCTAAAAAAACATAATTTCAAAATATTGAACACAATATTTAATTTATAAACTATTTTAGAGCATACCACGAATGTAAATGGAACAAAATAGTGAGGTTGGTTCTCTACACCTCCTGGAAATGTTCACTTATTGACCACATAGACAGCTTTTTAACCTTCTTTATCCAGTAGTGTGTTTGATTAGCAACTTGCTAATTAAGGTAACTTGCTTTTTAAGGTTTGTTCTGGAACTGATTTGGAAATAAAATTATTTTACAAACAAAAGTGATGTTGCAGTGTGATGTAATACCCTGTTTCAGCTATCCCAGTTCCTCCCTCAGGTGTGCCAACAACAACCTCTCCCTTCTCCTCCCCCTTGCTCCCTTGCTGTGTTGTCCGTCAATCTTAACATTCCAGCAACCGCGTTGTGTTATTGGCAAAAGTTCAAAAGATGCTTCTCAGCCCTGGGCTATCCAGGTGTCACTTGTCCCCTGAGACTCCCCCCCTCCCACCTGGTTGGTGGCATACCTACCCCTTCCCTCCCCCTCTCCCTGAGCTTAAAAGACACGGGACCACGCTGTTTGGGGTTCTGTTGGAGCTGTTACAACATTGAGATGGCTGTGTGCCTGGAATAAAGCTCTGGATCAACCCTCCAGCAGGACTTGTCTCCTTTTTCCTTCACCCTCGCCTAAAGCCCTTCCGCCAGAGGTAAAACTGAGTTCCTGCTTGCCCTGGACTTGTCCCAAGTGCCAGCTGCAATACCCAGCTAGCCAGGGGTGTCTCTGGGGTGAGACCACCACAGCTGCCGCCCTTGGTCCAGCAGCAAGGCCAGCCAAGCCCAGGCACATTCCATCCAGTAATATTGGGATTTAACTCCAATATATTAGGATATATTTACTTGCACTCCACAGACTTTTATCCAGGAATTCCTCTACACGGGTAGGAAAACTCTAAGTGCTTCGGATACAACCTCCTGCAGTGATTAACTGTGCCCTTATAATCAGGCATGTACCCTTCACCTGAACTTTGCAGAGAGTGAATTCTTCACCAATCTCTGCGCATTAAAAGCTGGAAAAAGAACATATTTTTCTGGCAGAGTTGAAAACTATTGGTAAAAAAGGTGGCTTTTGCATTTTTATTCCATAAAAAAAGTAAACAAATGAAAACAAAACAAAGAGCACACATTTTCCTCTCTGAACTTACCAACAAAAAAATCTCTGTTTATCAACCCATCAGCAGAAGAAGACATGTTTCTTTGGATTAAGCTGAAGAAGCAAATTAATTATCTGTTTTCTTGTCAACAAATAAAGCCCTCATGTCTTTGTCTAAACTTAAAGGTACATCTTTATTTAAAGATGCTTTAATATATATTTGTGCTTTTGAAAGTGATTTTTTTTCTCCCTTTTTCAAGCACACATACATACAGACATTTAACTATATACAGACATATAACTAATATACAGACTGGGGATTTGACATCAAATGGTCACAGGAGAGAAGAAATTACTGTAAATCATAAAGTAAGTATTACCTGCCTTAAAAACAGCCTTTGGGTAAAAACAATCAACAGCTTAACTAGCAAAGGCAGATGCTAAAGGGTCACTATTTTCCTACTTGCCATCATTTGTTGAATAGTTCTGTAGATATAAGGAGCAAGCCACTGAGCCAGATCCTGCTGTTCAAGAAATATGTTTCACAGCCAGGTAATTGCTTTCCTCAGACTGTTCCCCTAAAAGGAGGGGAAGGACAGGCAAAAACCTAATGGTGATGCAGTGGGCTACTTCAAGAGGATCTGGTCAGAAAACACTTTGGGTAGCTTAATTTCATTGCAATTGTCTGTTACTACACATTGTCTGCATTAAATAGTAAACTTTCAAAATAAAATTCCAGCAGTGTTAGATCATAAGCAACACTCTAGATTATAATATACAATCAAGATCAATAATGCCACTTGGAAATTAAAGAATGCTATCAAATAAAATCAAATTACTGTTCATACACATGTTTGAGAGAACTATCTGCATTCTATACATAGACACATGTAAGTCTTCACTTACTGTTTTTTTTTTGGGTTGCTTTTATTTTTTTCTGACATTTTGCTCTATCATCATTAGATAGAGGATTCTTGTAATACACTTGTAAAACACTGCTGAACATTTCCATAAGACTCTGACACTGATATTAAAGACAAACTGGGGTAAGCACCAAAAAAAAAAAAAAAAATTCACTTCTTTGAAAGGTGTTCATAGAACAGGTTAAACTAATATTTTTTCTTCCACCATTCAGAAGTTCATTGTATTCCATCAGCCTGAGGGACAGTATCACGTCAAAAAATGAGTTGCTAATGTCATTGCATCCGGTAGAACCCTATTTATTAGAGTGCCACACAGTTTGAAGGTGGACTTCAAATGAAAATGGACCTCCATCAGACTCCTCTGTTAGTAAAGAAAAAAATGAGCAAGTTACAAATTTCACAGACTCATATTTTCACATTGGTAAACAATTTACCTAAACCATTATTTTAATTTCTAGCACTGAATATGAACATTGAATCTGCTTTTCTATTTGATGCTCTTTAAAAATATAGGACAAGTCCTGGACATGGAAAAATCAATTATTTAACCTTAGTGAAGAAAATATTGGAATTTTTACCTTTTTGAAGCAAAGAAATAATTTATATGTAACAGCTATTCAACAGCTGTATCTAAATTATGGATTTATATATGCAAGAACATGTCAAAAAAAGCAGGTCAGGTATTCTATTCTATTTGTTGAAAAAAATTGCATTTGTCTTACTACAGCATTGGTCAGATGGTCTTTCTCTGTCCAGAACAGCAGATGAACACTGATTTTATGTAGGAGTCATATTGTCACACATTCTATTTTTTTACATTGTTTATGCATAAAATTATTTTCTTATGGGTGTCACTTTAGCAAATGATGTGTTACAATTTTCCCTCAGCACTACTTGCAGTTGTATCAGGTAAGAGCCTGACGCTGCATCAGGGTGCCCAGAAGACAGTTCTATGTCTACTCTGTCTTCTGTGGCACAAGTATGAGGGATTCAGAACATCTGGTCTTTTTATTGTATTTTTAGTCTGTGCAGGTAGGAAAAGAACGATTTTCTTAAATTATAGGTTTGAAAAAGTCTTTTTAAAAGGTCTTAGATTTGATAAAGACTTTTTAGCAGCTTTTAGGTGCTGCAGATGTAGATTTAAGAGCAAATATTAATGCAAATATCAGACAAAATCAGTGATTCAGGAACTGGTCAAGGGCTTTACCATGCATGACATCTGTACCTCTCCTTCACACATTATAAATTTCTTTTGCTGTTGGATATATTTTGAAAAATTGCCCAAGTACATATCTGTAGACTCAGATCTGCAGCGCATTGAAAGCAGTAAAATAGATTCTTGTGTGACTTTGGAGACAGACATTCTAGCCAGAAGCCAAACATCTAGATCTTTCTTTCCAACTTCAGAGCAACTATTCCAGTTTACAATAGAAAAGAAATTGGCCTATTAAAGAAAAAGATAGATAAAACCTGAAAAATGAAAAAACCCCTCTCTTTGCTCTAATTTAGAGATGGCTAAATCAATTTAAACTAAAATTCATTTTTCAGTCTCTCACAGAATGAAATTTCTTTCTAACAATTTTGTTGCTACAATAAAGCCTTGACAAATCAGAACTTACAGTGGAAGCTGTGATAGACCATTAACTACAGAGGATGCACCATAAAATAGCAGGGAAGCTGTCAGTGGGAATACAATTTTCAGGGGATTTACTTTTGTAGTTATATAAGAATATTAAATAAAAGTAATGTAATACAGGAAACTTTACTGCATTAATGTTATTTGACAGGTTTTACTGTACCTGTTTTCCTTCAAAGTCTCTTTTCTCATTTCTTCATCAATATTCTTCTCAATAGATAAAAAACTCTTCAAATATAGTCAGCTGGATCATTATAAAAAATGAACCCAAAAGAAGCATGATTAAACCTGAGAATTCAAAAAGCATTCTGGTCAATCCCAGGTGTCTTCAAAAGCTAGTGCTGTCTTGCTGCTGAGAGATACCTGATGGGATATTTCCAACAGATGGCTGCAGTTGGGAAGAACACAGTAGGGGTGAAAATGGAAGCAGCCTCCAAAACTCCATCAGCTTCTCTCAAGGGAAAAGGTAACCAACAGGTTTCTAGCGCCAGTAACCCATCAATGTGCCGTGAATGTTTTGCCAACTTTTGACTTCTTGATGGATATAAACTCTACAAACTGTGCTGCTGAGGAGCTGTGGCTTTCCAGTTGTTTTCTGATTCAAAACTAATAGACTCCCTGGAGTGAGTTGGGTTTGTGTTTATGTTGTGTTTTCTTTATTGTTTGTTTTTATACAGGCATAGACCTGAACTAAAACAGAAAGCGAATGTAATCACATACATGGACTGCATGAAGCAGACTTTCTGTTCCAAATTAAAGCACAAAGGAAATCATAAAGAAATTAAGTTAAATTTAAAAGAAAATATAACTTGGTCTCTTATTAAATTTTATCTTGTCTGCTTCACATTTTTACAGCTTGTGGGTGGTAGAAAAAAAAAGGATTGGAATTGAAAGCATACCTGAGTCATCACAGACCTCCAGAGGAAATGAACTTTCAGGTAACAAAAACTGTTAGGTCTGTCTGGTTAAGGAGGGTACCTGTAAGAGACTGGATCCAGGCACCAGGCAGAGATTTGGGTTCTAATCAAAACAGATGCAAGACCCAAGTGGTGAGCAGTGCTCTCAACTGAATTCTGCCCACCAAAAGCACAGTTGTCATGTCCCCACCCAAACTCCTAACCTTGACAGCCAATTTTTAAGTACAGGACGACTTAACAGCTTTGAAAGCTAAATGGATTTTGAGCAATTTTGCTAATTTAACCAGGTTTTTTTCTGTTCTGCATCTAATTTCCTTTATGTCTTACTCAGTATGCAACATTCTTCTATGTAAATGCACTAGAAAAGCTTTAGTTCAAAATGTAGTGCCATCAGCTTTAAAATATATGTATGTTATACATTACTCATAAATATGATTGTTGGAAATCAACCTCTGAATTTCTATTATATTTGCACTGCTCTCTCTTTACTTCTGTTTCAACAAGAGGATCAGCCTCTTCACAAATTTTTGATGAAGCAAGTTTACTTTATACTTTTCATACAGATTGGAAAGAAAATCCCTAATTACTAACATAATGAGCACTAATTTAGTGACCACTTTCGGGGCTGAGGTTTTTAAGTATCAGATTAAATTTGAAAACAAGTTTAATTTTGTATAAAATGTCCAGCAAAAAATAACAAAACTGGCTATTAGATATGTAGTTGTTTTGGGTTTTCTTAAAATGAAAATATGAAAAGTGTTTTATTTGTGGTTTGTGTATTTGTTTTGCCAGCTCAAGGTGTCTTCTTGTCCTGACTCCTTTTTTGGCACTCAGTTATGCAGTGACATAATAAAAATTGCTGAATTTGGTTGTTTTTAACTAGCCTATTACTATCACATATTTTTGCCTTTGTCAGTTATTTGAACTATTTGAGGTGTCTGTATTATCAACAAAAAGTGATGTTTGATGTTTTCTCTAGTAATAAGCAGTGCAACTCAATATGGGAATTTTTGGTTGAAGCCTTTGCATGATGTTCTAATGCATGCTGTATTTCTGTTTTGGGGTACAAGTATTTCAGAGTATTTCCAGTCTAGGCCTGGTTGTACAGACTGAATGCCTGTAAGCAGGTGGAACACAGGTTTCAGTTGAATTTCAGACCAAAGATACCTGATTCACGTGCTCTGAGGCCATTGTGTAAGGTGAACCAAAGCTCAAAAGCAGGAGTGAACAAGAGGTTCATTTCAAAAGAGCAGCCTGGTCAGAACTAAAATACTAAAGTATTTGCAAAATCCAAGTCCCATGTCCATTGTATTAAAGTGAAAACTGGAGGGAAACAAAATAGCCTTTTTCAGAAGGATTAACCGTACTATATTTTTGGATGTCAACAGCTGATGTCTTCATTTAAGCCAAGCAGGCTGTCTTTACAATCATTTTAAGAAACAAAGACCTACAGAAAAGTCCCATTTAATAACCTATCACAGATCTGATAAATCCCATCTTCCTGTTCCTGTTTCACCTCAACTGACTTTAAAGCTCAGATTAATAATTAACATAACAAATGTTTACATTGGCCAGAGGACCTCAGTGAGTTTTCTTATTGTCCAGTTTGACAACTAAAAAAAATATTGGTATTCAGGATAATTTCTGCTCTCACAATAAAGTATGTTTCCTATTTTATGTCACTATGAAGCTTAGAGAGAGTATATATACATTTGTTTTCACTCTCACAGTTAGACATCTTCTAGTCTGATGAACACAAGTGGTAAATTAAGATCACCTTTGCTCCTAACTTCTTGTCCAGTGAAAATACAAATGTGTTTCAGATCTCTTACAAGTCTCCTCTCTCTAATCATAAGAGATATTTGGTCAGGCCATTAAATCAGTGAGGTTTAACGTCTATTGAAATCTTGAAAGATTCTTTAATGTTCCTTGTTGAAAAGAGATTGACTTATTTATTTTCATAAAATGTTAATTTAAGTAGCATCTAGAAACATACCACAGTAAACTAAAGAAACACAGTTTTAAGTTCAGAATTCAGACAAATCATTTTATTTATTAAATTATCATATGAATAACAAAAATACTCTATATAAATAAGAACTCCAGGTTCTGACTGTAAATGTCAACTAAATAAACAAAGAATAATTAATCAGGCATAATCAATCAGCTCTGCCTTTTATAGAATTGGGTGGTTTAAAATGGATTTAAGATTAAAATTACTGGGTGTCAGATTACTATTTTACAGAACTTTTTTGTCATTTATATAACAATAGTCTTTAACCACTCTCAATACACCTCTCAGTGGAAAGGGTAGTCCAGGCTACAAGTTTAATGCAATGTGTTCAGAAAACTAATTCAAGAATGCCTAGTTAGGATTGCAAAAGATTTAAAACTCTGAGTTTTATGGGGAATTTCTCTATTTGTCTCATGTCGTGCTATTACATAAACCCAATACATTTCTTCCTGAAAGCAGTCATCCACACAAGTACTCTAAACAAGTTGTTTTGCTAATTTAGTACATAACCAGATTTATCTGCAGGATTCCACAGATCTCAGTATAAAGATACCATGACCCTGCTACCCCTTTACTACATGATAGCCTTCTGGTGACAGGACTTACTGAGAAAGTGGAGATTGGTGCCTAACCTCATGGAACTTTGAAGAGGCTGAACTTACAGTCATTGTTTTCCAGTTAGACAATTATTCTGCTACAAAACACAGTAGAGTCAAAAATTGAAGATATTATATGAAAATTTATAATAAAAAATTATAAAATAAAAAGAAGAGGGTCCAGAAGGAAGTCCAAATCAAAACCATAGAAATGCAGATGTAAGGGTAAAGTATTTCTTGGCCCATTGTCATGTTGGTGCAGAAATTTTGTCTTTCTGCCTGCATTGTAGTCTGGAACTAACAGAGGGACTAAGAAATACTCATATATAAAAACCCTTATTTTGGTGATTAAGTCATAAGACTCTGTGTCCTGAATGAGGAGTAGTCTTGTTTCTGAAGAAAAGAGGTCATGTGCCATAAAACTCTGGGCATTACTTTCGGATTTAGAATTCCCTTTTCACCGACACAGACTGTCCTGACACGCCAAAGATAAAGAGTTTGGTCATGCCTTAGTCAAACTTTCCTCTTGTTTGACTTTAACCATACCAGATTCAGGACTGTGCCTGGTGCTAGCTCTCTTCTACACAAACATGGTTAGCTCCATCCTTAGTTTCAGCTCTCTGGTATGTTATGCAGTCTTGTAACTCTTTTCAGTTTTTGGGACGAGAGCTGCTAGTTGCCTTTGCTTTCCAGGTCTTCACCAAGTAAACATCTATCACTATAGGTTATAATGCAGAATCTGACCCTTTGAAATTTTATTTTCTTTCAACATAAAATGTGGAACAGGGTGGACATATTCTTCAATTCAATAGTACATGGAGGAATAAAGCATTTACAGACTCAGTAAGCAACTGCCTTCCATGATCAGTGAAAACACGTAATGGATTGGGCAGTACTTATGCAGAGTAGAGGACTTCAGTCTTCTTAAGTATCCTGAATAAGGTCACTCTTGAGCCAAATAGAGAGAAAATTATAATTACTTCCTAAACACTCCCAGTAATAAGCAAAACTCTTGGTTACAGACCAGTTGAGAAATGTAAAATACTGACTTACTCATGAGACAGAGCTGGGTTTAAAATGAGTTATAAATGTGACATTGCCAATTAATCTTCCTAAGTAACAACATTTCTCCATTTCTTAATTCTCTGCCAAAGCAGTTGTAACATGGACTACCTGTACAGAAGTAATGCATACATAATGATATGAGCTGTACTATTGACTGGTCTAAAAATTGATTGCTTTTCTTTCTTTCTCTGCTTCATTTCTTTTGTTGGCTTGAACATCATTCATACACAGATTTAACAAATGTTTATGACATATGGTTTTAAATGATAAATTACTTTGCCTAGATAACAAGATAAATGTGGCAATTGGGTTTTTAAAAGATGACAAAACTAAATATTTTCCATGTTTCCATGAAAGAAATTGAAGAAAACCAATCAACCAAACAAACAAAATCACTGCAAGCGAATTTTAATTAACTCAATAATTAGAATGGGTTGGATTTTGGTTGGGTTTTTTTTTTGTCCATGTGTCCTTGTATCTTGAGTCTTGATGGATTCTGTATTACAGATCATGTTTACAAGAAGTTTCAATGAAATTGAAAAAAATCAGAATGAATAATCTTCCATTCAGGCATAATCTTGAAACTGAGAATGCCAAACAATGAGTGAATTCATTTAAATATTGAATGAAGCAGTTCCCTTAAAAAAAAAAAAATCCTGTTTAGTTTCCCTTTTATTTGCAGAAGCCATTACAAAATGTCGAGTCCTTTAATAAAGATAATCATAATACAGTAATTATATAAATCACACTTTGATTTAAGGAAATCCAACAACTTCCCATAATTTGAAAGTGGAATGAATATACTTTCAAAGAATACAAATGATTTAATATTTTTCTCTACTCTACAGCTAATTCAGCCCAGCTTCTGCATACAGATAACCCTTGCCATGTCTTGACACTGCCCTCTTGCCAAGTGCCTCATGGTGGGAAAGTTCCTTCCCATTTTCACATACAATGAGGCTGCTTATGGCTGTAAATATCTCAGCCAGGTGTTATTCAGCTGAAAAAGATATCTCCATGGTATTTTTCCTGATGCCACATGGATACTTATCCATGCTGCTTTCATCTGTGACTAACTGCTTGCAGCTTCAGCGAGGCACTGGAAGCAGCCTTGCTGGGAACATTTGGTGTCCTGACTCATGGGTGCTGGAATGAGTGAATAGCAAAAAGCTGATACATCCGGAAGAGCCTGAGGCTGAATTCTGAAATTCAATTTCCATTCCTTTGGACTACTAGAGAGCTAAACTGAGCGATGCAAAAAACACTAAAGACTCAAAAAAGACATCTAGATTTTTTTTTTCCAGAGTAATCTAAGTAGTCAGGAGAAGCTGTTAGTATTATACTCATATTCATACTCATAAATAAGGACTGATAATGATATTTAGATTTTTTAATCTTTTTTTTTTCCTATGCAGACTATAGAAAAGACTAAGTTCAGCCTGCCTTCGGCTTTGGGATCTTTTCTATCCATCTCCATGACAGCAGAAATTTATCCAGGTACTGTTAAATTGATGAGTAAGTATAGAGTAGCTACAATGAAACCAAAGTATTTTTCAACAAAGCATGAAATTTTCTCTATTTGAACAAAATCACATGCCTGAAGAGTACTTTATGTTGGTTATCAAAGATGAATTGAAATTTTTAAAAACAGGCTTTAAAAACCCCAAAGTTTCCCAGAGACACACTTACTGCTTTGGAAATGTTGAATTATGTAGGATATTTTAGCAGAGAATCATATTTGAAGAAAACATACTTTTAGGATTTTTAAGGACAAGTTATTTAGGTGTTCATTTTCTGTCCCCTCTGTTCTGATGCTTACATGTTCCTGATAAAAACATGAGATACGTATTTTCCTTCTTTTACAGCTCCATCTGAATATAGAGTCAAATTCTTATTTTATTTTAGCTTAATTCTCAAGTTTCCTGCTTTTCCCTTAAGTTTTTAGCTTAATATAACATCAGCCATTTCAGTACTGTTGGACCTGAACCACACATATGTACAGGAGGAGAATCCAATACCTTTTAACACAAGTCACATCAGGTGTGCCACTTCCTTCAGTCTGAGCTAGGCTTTTCCTTCACCTAATGAAATTAGCCAAACATTTCCTAATTCCAGTTTAATTTAGCAGTTCTTGATCAAAATCTGTGTGACCCTATCCTTTTGCCCTAATAAATAATTCCTAACAAGGTTTGTCTCTGGGAAATATACTCAAAAAACAAAGCTTGAAATGAAACCAGAATGATCTCACTTCAAATGATCTTTTAGATTTCAGCCACTAACTTTGGCTTCTAGCTACAAATTTGTTCAAATTTTTCAATAACCTACAAATTATTTGATTCACACTTTAAGTTTATTCCATCTCCTGGTTGAAGACAAGTGGAAATAAGAGCTTTTGAAGGTTCCACTTGGCCATTTTCCTGGGAAGCAGATTTGTAGCACTAGCTAACCCATTTTTCAACAGCATGAATTCTCACTGCCCTGATTATTATGTGCTCATTTGCACTAATTCAAAGTCAGTTCACAAAACTAACACAATCTAATTTGGGTAACAATATCTATCCACCTATAAACTGAAAGAAATTATTAGACAATGCTCAGCTGTGTAGAGAGAGACCGTAAATATCTTTGGAAAACAAAAATTTTAGTTATTATAGAAAAATCTTTCTAAGATGAATAACAAGGCTACACTTGCCAAAACATGGTGTCTTGCATTCTCTGGGGGAAAAAATTATATCTCTGTGGCCCTGTTTTGCTCACAATGATATAAACCTTACTATTTTTATTGATTGAAAATGAGGAAAATCCCATTCTAAATTAAATTCTATCTTTCTAATGTAGTTCTATCTGAATGCAGTCAAAGTTCATCCAATGAAACATAAAGATAATATTCTGGAAAAATGTGAGTGGCTGGTGAAAGACATAAACTATTACATTCCACAAACTGACACAAGCACCTTTTTAAATCCAAGCAAACTTCAATATCACTGCTTCACACAAGCAACTTGATATGGTTCCTCTTACCTAGCTCCATGAGACAGCGTCCAAAGAAGTCAGACAGATTCTTAGAGTCAACAGTGTGTGTTGAATTTCCTCAGCAGCACCATGGACCCATGTTAAGAAATGTTACTAGTGATATTCTGCTAGCACAAGCACCCCAGCTCATCTCACATGTCACTGTCCCACACAGTAGGAGAAGTGACATTCTAAATGATACATGCTTATGCTACGTATCGCTTTCCTTTTTTAATGCCTACCCTCAGCCACAAAAGCTGCTCCTGTGCAGTTGCCAGAATTCAGTGTATTGTACTTCCATTAACTAACTCCACCAAGCAAGCTGAAAGTGGAATTATCTGAAGTATTTGACTGCCAAACCTTCAATTATCATTATGGTTTAAAAAAAAAGCCAGTGCTATTTTGAGTGCAGTTACAATAGCACGCCACCTGTGAATAGCTGGTTGGAAAGCCAGGCCAACAAAGCCTCATTGGCTTGTATGAACTAAATTTTCACCCTCTAGCAATAACCTAAACTATTCAGACATGAAACTCACTTGTCCTTCACTGCTCTCTAAAGCTACATCTGTGCATCAGCTATTTTCCAAGCATTTTTTCAGGCACTTTCTCAAGAAGGTAAAACAATTAGGGTCATGTAGATACATACAGACAGATCTGTGAACTGACAGTCCTCCCAGGTGAAAGTGATTATCATGATCTACACCATTTTGATGGGCAATTTTCACGATCATATATCTCTGTCAGATTTATTTATTTCTACCCATTGCCATCATTAGTGCCTGTCTAGAGCAGCGAACATATTTCAAGCAAATCAAGAAGATGCTGATGAGTATTTTACTGACATCTGATGGGTGATGATGCTTTCGAAGCTCTAACTCAGTGATACTTTAAATTCAGGATTCTGTCTCACAAAGACATATGCACTGTCTTGGGCTGTCTTTCCAGGAAGTACTCACTCTGCATAAAATTAAACACATATCACAGCTCTAGTAGATCTCTCCAGCTGAACACTTATCAGGTTGATATATTTTACCCTAGTACAGGTCCATCTTTTCTTATGCTTCCCTTGGTTAATATGATTTCCCCAGATTTGCTGAAAATGTTTTCCAGCAATAAAACCATGCAATTTCCCTGACCAGTATCATCCACTTGTGCAGTAACTTTAGTTCGTCCTTAGGATGAGTTGCTGGGGTTGTTTAGACAGAAAAAAAGCAGGCTCAGGAGAGACATTATTGCTCTCTTATTGACCTTATTGACCTTATTGAAAGAAGGTTAGAGTCAGACTGCATGGGGAGATGGGCTCAGACTCTTCTTACAGGTAACAAGAGACAGGACAAGAGGAAATGGTCCCAAGTTCCAGCAGAGGAGGCTTAGATTAGAGTTTAAGAAAAATTATTTCATGGAAAGAATTGTGAAGCATGGGAACAGACTGCTAAGGGAAGTAGTGGAATCAGTATTGAGGCATAGTAAAATCCCCCCCTAGAGCAAAAAGGGTAAAAGGTGCTTTTCTGTGTCAAGTTAAGGCCAAAGAGAAAAGCTGCTTCGATAGAAAAACAAGAAGATAAAGAGGAGACAGTGAAATGAAAACAGAGACACCGCGGGAACAGGACAAGGACACAAGAAATTCCTTCTGATAATGAAAATTAGCAGCAAAAGTCACTGCGAAATTCATAGAAATGAATATGTATGAGCCTATTGTGAAATTGTATGCATATGCATTTGAAAGGGAGATAAAAGGGAAGACTGGGGTTCGCAAAGGTGCGCATGCCCTTTTAAAAGAGAGCAGTTTCTCTGTCTCTCTGGCCTGCGTCCAGCGCTGTGAATAAACATACCGACTCTATAACTTAAAAAAAAAAGTTGTAGAGTTTTTTTTCCTCTCCGCGCAACAGTATCCCTAGAAGAGTTCCACAAACATGTGTTTATGGCACCTGAGGGCATGGTTTAGTGCTGAACATGGTGATAGTGCTGGGGTGGTAGTTGGACTTGATGATCCTAGGAGGTATTTTCCAACCTTAATGATTCTATGATTCTAATGCATCCAATTGTCCACACACAAATTTCCTAGACTGTGACAACGTATTTAAGTCTTTCTGAAGGGCATTATAAACCTATAAAAAGGTATTTTATAGATAAGAAGCTAAATTCCTTCACAAATCCCACGATCTTCAGTAGTAATCATATGACAATTGTGTGCCTTAACTGCAGTTTTTGTTATTGCTTCAAATATGTTTTGAAATATGTCTGAAGTTTCCCTGAAATTGAATTATAAATTCTATCATTCCTTTTGTCTTTTTATACTGCAGTCATATAATATTGTAGTTTAGAGACAAAAAAAAATCAGTGTAGACTTTCTAGAGAGTATTGATTTATTTTTAAATTACTTTTTTCTTTTTTTCTTTTTTTCATATTGTAACTGACTTTTTTTCTTACTATATTTTTTCTTCTTTTTTCTTTTCTTTCTTTCTATATTGTAACTGATAAGTGGGCTGGCATATCCTTTTCTTATCTGTTCACCAAATACTTCTGTTCTCAGCTCAAGGCCAGTCAAAGATAAAATAAGGAAAGAACATCTTAGAAGTACAGTTGAAACCTGCAGGCCTTAAATCTGCCCTATGTCAATCCACCTGTCTTGTGAAATAGCATTACTGACAGCAAAGGGACCACAGGAGTTAAAAAAGAAGGAGCAATAGCATAGGAATTTCTGTGTTATTTCCCTATCATGTTTAGCCAAGAGGAGCTGACCTCCTGCTTCTGAGAAAACAGCAGACTGGAGATAAGGCAAACTTGAGTCCAGGTGCTTGTTTGCATCTGAGAAGTCATCTTAAGCGGGTCTTGATATTATTGTTGACTAAGATACTGAACTGACACTTTAACAAATTATCAATTTTCAACTGTTGGAACATACCTTGTTAGATTTCAGAGTTAGTGAACAAGAAGCCATAAACATTCTTGTAACACAAGTTAATAATTTCATATGCTGTGCTCATAGACTTCAAATGACAGTATTTGCTGGTGGTTGGTTCAGATTCAAGCTTATCTTCAAAACCAGACTATGATGCTCTCTTTTATTTATTTAATTCTTACACAAACAACTTATTTGGAATATAATATTTCTGAAAAATCTGCATTCTGCAATATTTTCCCAGAATCAGAAAAGAAATCCCATGGCTAATTCTTTTTCTCTTTTGAACTCCAGACCAGAGGTCCTCTTTCTCTTCACAGCTCATAAATAAAAGGACAACATTCAAGTTTTGAAATTTAAGCGTAGAAAGTTCAAGGTTTTTTTCAGTTCTGATATCACTTGATTTTTCTGTTCAAGACTCACTCTAGCTTCTCTAAAATGTGAAGTCCATCCCTTGTGATTTGTGGATCATTATAATATTTGATGCTGTTACTAATTATTTCAATGAATTGTACAGTGTTGCTCTGAAAGTGTCATAATACAAACTACTTATTTTCAGCTACTTTTGTATTTATATTGCTTCTTCACTTTCTGTAAGTCCTATAACCACATCATGGTTTTTAAAGTGTGTCATTTGCTCTACGTAGGCAAAGGTTCACCTAGTTTAGTGTGAAATTTGCTTGATCTTGATAAAATTCCTACAGCTAGTATAAAATTACATCTGACTTTCAAGTTGCATCTGGGAGATGGGAAGATTGTTTTCATTTTTTTTCAGTCTGACAGCAGATAAAGTCTTCTTATATGTCTCCTGGATTTTCTTCTTCCTTTTCCTTCTCTCTATCCTCCTTCTCCATCACACCTGACTATGACAAATGTATTCCTGTAAGTGCAATAGGAAAACCACTTGAATAAGCACATGTAAACCTGTCACCATGGACACAAACCCCTCTTGGTTCATTAGCTGATGCCTTAGCCCTGCAATACCACCCAACACTATGGGCTACAACCCAATCTATGTTTTTTTTAAATAATTTCTTCCTCCTTTCCTCTTCTAGCATGTAAGCTCTTTTCATTCCTTATTCTTTTGCAGTAAAAGTATGTAGCAGCAGTGACCACTTTTCCAGTGGCCTCTACAGTAGTTCCCCATTATGCCCCAATTATGCCTAATTAGTCTTCTACTTTTTTCTACCATATGCTGACCTTCCACTTCATGGGACAAAGGGTGGTGTAAGGCTCAGTTAGCAACAGATACTTTTTCACACAAAAGTCAGATAGACAGACAAATGTTAGAAAAATTGATTAGATGGAAAAATAGCAAATATTTCTTGTCTAATATTTAAAAAATAACACAGAAACCACCTGGAGAAAACCTATTCATAAATACCACAACTGTGAGGTTTAGAAGATGAAACCTCCTATCGTTTCAGCATAATACAGAAAAAATTCTTCTGCCTCTCAGAGAGCTCTGCACAGTTCTCAGCCTGATCTTCCTGATCCTTACATTTGTGCTGCTAATTGGGCATGTTTCTTATGTTTATCATTCATTCTCCTTAGCAACCAGGGTACAAGCAAAGGAAGGAAATCTAATATAGAAATGTTCATTGAAGGTTCCCTAAAAAAAGATTAATGCTTTGTAGTATCAACTGCATTGAATTAAGGCTAACTCTTGGCATAGCATTTTTCTTTCTGGGTGTCATGTCCTTAAGTCATGCTCTTTAGAGGCAATTTGGAGATAATTCTCACAGCAGAAAGAAAGAGGCAAGTACTCACTCTCTTTTTTTCTGAGGTACACAAGGAAAGATAAACCTTACTAAAGCAAACAGAATCAAATAAAAAAAATTTTAGCAAATTTTCACAATCTTTAAATATTTTTGCTTACCTTGAGCTTTTGAGAGACACTGATTTTTATTTAAGAGGGTTAGATGAACTGCTAGTCTCCATTACTGTCCTGTTTTGGGTTTCAATCAAAACCCAAAGTTCCAAGAGTCATGGATACAGTCATGGAAAGAGATATATGGAGAATGAAAATAAAAATATCAAGTCCAGGACTCAAAAAGCTAGAATAAAGCAAATAAAAAATGTCCTTATGATCACCAGGATTACTTTTAAGGATAAGCCTAAAGAACCTTAGGAAAATCTTATTACAGTTGCCTGGGTAAGTAAGGGTACGTAAGCGGAAGACCATAGGCTCATTACTGCAGCTTGAAATTTTGTTTGACTTTCCCCATTCCATTGTTACTATTCAGCTTCTAACCATGCTTCTTCTATGAACAACTGCCTGGAGACAATCTGAGAGGTGTTTGTTCTTTTTGTGCCCCACGCTTTTCCGTGTGTGACCCTGGATGAAAGGAAGGGAATGGGGAGAAAGAGGAAAGAGAGGGAAGAAAACCACTTCTTAATGTGTCCTTCAGTATTTCCATATGTTTGCTTAATAAAACTGACAATGTAGGTGGAATAAGTAGTGTTGAACTGTTCTTAATACTGTCAGAGAACAAGCATTTCCACGCAGGCAATTAGAGGATAGTAGCTGGCATCCTGCACATCTGTATTCTACTTGACATTGCACTAATTTACTCATTAAACCAAAGCCTAGAGAAATAGGTTTGCAGTCAAACTAAGCAGCAAGGACTCATTGATAGCAACTAGTTGAAATTTTTCTCAAAAAAACCTCCTTGTACTAAAATCCAGACTGCTGCTCAAGATAAGCTTGTTTTTAAGTGTGGGTTAAAAGGAAATCACTGAGTGGTAAAGAAGAGCAAAGAATATTATGCACAATAACACCATTTTCTAAGAAGGGGAACCATGTACATCTTGAGCGATTCAGTTCATTAGCTTCCCTAATCCTTGCTTTTGCATGGAAAAATAATTTGAACTGACATTCCTTGGCACATAGCAAATGTAGTATTTTCACTTACAAAGTCTTGTTGCAAACAACAGCCCCCCCTCTTTTAGACAGCTAAACCTGCAGAAGTCTGTGGAAAGCATTCAAAGGCATAGCAATCAAGAGCCTCCACTGTGCAGAAGGCTCTGATGCAGAGACATCCCGCAGAGGCACTTCACTTCTCAAACATATTTTGAAGTACCATATAGCTAGCAGAAAATCAGGAGAAAAGGCAATGAGAGATCAGGAGCACATCTATAACATGATGGATTCATAGCCCTACTTTCCTCAGAGCACAGAAACACCTGATCTGCAGTTCTTGTGGCTAACTTGATGTCCAAGTAACCAGAGAGAAATTAATCTCTTTTAATTTTAGCTATCTAGGCTAACTTCCCATCTTTCTTATATATCTGTCACCTTAGGCTCTCTTCATACATTTATTTGCCCTATCACAAAAAATATTACAGGAAGATGGACAATTCTTTGGAAATGCTATTTTTTCCTCTTCAATACACAGTGCTTAACTAAGACTTTGAAGTCTAACTTCTAGACATTAAAGCTAGAACTGATGAATCTCTCCCTAATTAATGGAGAGAGTGCAGAAACTCCAGAGGGTAATTCAACCCAGCTATTTTAAATGCCTATTTAGAGAAGAGAGGAAACCATTTCTCCCCATTAACTGTGTAGGGAGCCAAGTTAACTTGCTTAACCAGACGTTTAGCTTTTGGACAGCAAAAGTTGTTAAGACAAATTACGTCCCAAGTGTTCTGCAGCCCAAAAGGGGATTTCTTTCGATCCCTTCAAATCCTACAAAACCCCTCATAAAGCTTGTTTATTCAGGCTTTACAGAAGAGTCATGATTTAGCTCTCTGCCAGTGAAACAAATATAATTCAGGGATGCTTTCTTTTCCAGACCAGGGAAAACAATTCCAAGCTAAATATCACTTCTAAGGTCTACTAGGTCATCTTCAACCCCTGGATCAATACATAGATGGAGTACAATTGTAAAGGTCACATTGGAAAATTCCCTCTTCATAAAAAAAATTCAGTATGGGAAAAAAGGTAATTTACACAGTTCTTATCCAAGGCCACCACTTCAATGTACTTTCATGTTAGCAAATCTAATTCTTCTATGAGAGATCAGCATCTTTTAGGTTGAAGTGCAAAGTACTGAAGGAAACAATTTGTTTGCAAATTCTGTTCATAGCTGGAATTGAAAAGTGATTTAACTGACTCCACTTGTGCTATATTTTACAGTACTCAAATCTTCTAAAGGGAAACTGTGCTATTGCTTTTTTACATCAAGAAAAGATAGGTAATTTTATGTTTTTATTAACTCAATAATGACCAATTACCAGCCTAAAGCATGTTGTAACCTTAAATACAAATGCAAGATGCAGAACATCATTAAACTCCAGGCAAAACTCTTCATTATAGTGTAGAAAAGTCAATCTTTGAAAAGGAGCTTTTAACTTTTCCTGTCAGTGTGCATTTGGTCTCTCAAAAATAAAGATGATATTTCTCTGTAAGAGAATTATTTTGCCTTTTTGAAGAAAACTGACCTGGGAAAAAAAAATCCCTGGGGGAATAATGGAAACTGATGAAATTAATAGACACTCACTAACCCTCATAAAGCCTGAAATAAACACACTTGATCTCCTAGATCCAAGAAGTTCTGGGATACCATACTTGATCCCTGAATGAACAAAACAGAAAACAGTTTTCATACACGTTTTTTTTTTTATTGAGTAAAGGCATCCATCCAGGTTTTTATATGAGACTTTCTTGTAAATTCCATTACATAAATATAGTATTACAGATATTACAGACAGAAAGCATCACATGGTAGTCAGTCTAAACTTTCTTTAATAGCCAGTCAAGTTTCCACTTCAAAATTATTTGAGATGTTTATAACATTGTTATTTTAATGTACCTTGATGCAGATTCTTAATCCAGACTCAGTTTTAATGTCCTCAAGTGTATTGCAGTTTCTACATTTTAAAAGTTTAAATTTGCATGAGAATATATAATCTTCTCTCTATTAACCAAAAACCCCCAAAAACAACAAAAACAACCAAACAAAAAAAAAGTGATAGGCATTTTTCCAAAACAGCTATTCCCTGGTTTACTTTTGGACACAGGGAACTCATTAATTATGCTTTTAATGCTAATTTTCTTGATTTAGTGGGAAAAAAAAAATTAGGAAAGTAGGTGCTGTGTAGAGAGAACACTTATTCTGCTCAAAAAGGTAGTTAACCCTTTTCTCTAACGCTCATTCAAAATGTCTATTTTCACTTGATCTTAATGCCTGCCACAAGCAAAACTGTGAATTACTGTTGCTTTTTCTTGCTGATGATCTCAAGGAACTGAGTCAACTCCTAATGATTACCAGCACATGGGAACATCTTGTACACGGAAACATCTTACAGCCAGGCCAGACAGAGCAAAACACATCCAGTTTTATGGTGGGAAACCACAAGGGATTATTTTAAGCCAGTCGATTGCTGTCCTTTCATGAAGTGCTAAAGGAACATGCCCCAGAGTTTGTTCCAGAGGGTCTCACCTGACATGCTATGTCCATGGAATGTCACCTACAAGGAAGTAGCTAGTGCTGGACCTGTCTCAAAAGGCTGCAGTATGGAAACCACCTCCACTTGATAGAGATGCTAAGTGTGCTCTTTCACTCTTTGAATGGTGAGCTTCTGCAAGAGGAGACTAGTTCTGGCAAGCAGTCAATTCTTAGGAAGGTGACTATTAGAAGAAGAAAAAAACAGCCTTTGTGCGAGACTTCTCTTGACTGAAATATTACCTAAAATAATTTGAGCTCACCTTGTCTATGACAGTCTTTTGGAAAGCATTTGGGTAAAAGCCTAACTAGGTAAATGGTAAGTAGGTATTTTTTTTCATTACAGAAAGGAAGAAAACAATATTGAACCTGTTCACAAACTGTGTGATAAAGATTTACCTTCAGTAAATCTTTGAAAAGTAATCTGTAAGGAATGATTACTACAGTTTTCTATTATCACAATTTTACATAGTGAGTGCAGAACTTCTTTTAATATGCTGTTTAACCAGGAAAGCAAATCAAATTTTTTTTTAATTATAATACCTTTTCAGCTGCCCATCAATTGTCTTTTTCTAGCTAAACAGAAAGCAGAAACACTTTATCACAAAATCCTTTGCCCCTGCATGTACAACTGATCACATCCAAATAGAATGCAAAACCTGACATGATGGCAACTTGAAGTGAGTTGTTTACGAGCACAAAATCCCCAGTGCTAAGTCATCTAAGCAGCTCAGGTTTATGTTAAAGGGTTCTGCACACCACACTGTCTGAATTTCTCTTCCATCTGGAAAACTCAGCTCCTGCCAGTCTATAGAGAGCATGTTCTTTCTCACGTAGAGACACAGGCATTGCACCTGGCTACTGCATCAGCAACATCTCTAGATAAACCACTTGTAGTGAAAAAAATAATTTTCTTATAGACTGTCTTCACTGTTTCTGTTGCATGCTTAGTAACCTCCACAACAAAATACATTTTAATGATACGACGGAATATTTTATACTTTATTGTGGCTGTAAGAAGATTTTACAGAAGTATCCAGAATGACCACTGGAAAACATCAAAAAATCTGAAAAACTATTTCAAACTCAAAAAGGACTATGTTTTTTCCCTACCAAGTACATTAAACTGTCTTAGTTTCATTGAAAACCATTTCTTGCTGGGTTAACTTTTTCCATGTGATAGAAATTAGATCCTAATTTGTGTCCTAACTCAGCATGTGAGTGCTTAGCATCTCTGAAAGCCAGGTCATTCCTCTTAATATCCTTTAGACACTGTTTTCTGAGACTGTCCTCCTAAGTAATTCCTACTTGAATTGCTTATGAGAGTAGAACAGAGAAGGGATTCTATTCCCATCACTGTAAAATATCCCTAGAGGAGCTGAAATGTAGCCTGTATCCACTGAGCATATTTTGATGTTTGTAATATGCCCTGGTGTATGCTGGAAGACCCAGAAGAAGCTATTACTGAGGCAAAAGTTCCTCTGGGCCTTTTGCTGCATATATATAGCTTTGGTAAAGTTTCAAACCTTGCAGCTTTTAATGGTTTAAAACATTCCCTGGAGGGCATATATTGATGTAGGTATACTCAGGTGGGAATGGCTTCAAACAAGCTAGCTGTTCCACTATTGCCCTGTCCTAAGTCCAAAATCATTAATGTGGTCGGTAGGAGAGTTTGAACAGTTACTCCACACTTTCTGTGACATAAAAGCACCTTTCATTGCTCAAAGGAGGAGGGGATTGTTCAGCATCAGAGTTCTGTATGAGCTGAAAGCAATGTCAAGACATATATGATCCAAAATAATTCAGCAGATGTGGCTGGAGTTTCTTTATCAAAATACTTTTAGAATTATTATTACTAATCATTAAAAAAAGTTCTCAGCAAAATCGAGTTGGAAATCTCTAAATACATAGAAAAAGACCAAACAGTTCTGAAGGCAAAGAAAGTTATTGCTACATATTTCTCATCTAAAGCCTTTCAGCTACCACTCGATGTCATTCCCACTGCTTCACTATGTTTAAGTGCCTTTGAATATCTTCAAGCTGTGGACGACACTGAACATAACACCAGCAAATTCTCTACCTCTTAACTGAGTTCTCCAGCTACCAGGCAATTATACAAATAGTGCAGAATGGCATCCCCAACCCTGCTGGGTTTTTGGAAGAGTTTTTAAAAAAACCCAAACATGCTTGTTTCTCTGAATGAATGGGGTACAGAACCCATGCATATTACAATGGTTTTATAAAGCAACACCTGAGAAAATGAGGCATGTGTGTGCATAGATGCTGCAGCACATACAGGGGGAAAGATTTGGAAAACAAGTACTTAGAAACAGTGTATCAGTAAGATTTCCTGGGATTCTTTTTTGTCCGAGATTTCTCATCAGAATGTAAGTTTACCTGGTTATTCCCTTTCCAGCTATGACGCTATTGCATGACACAGCACACATGGCTCCAATTCTGCTCCCATCTTTGAGGAAAACATGTTACTCTCCCTTCCAAGGGTTACAGAGCTAAAAATAAAAATTAAATAGATAAATTACACTTCAAGCCAATCAGATCTTTGAACATGGAAGCTTCAAGTTACTTTTGGGAGTGCAAGGGTTGTGGATTTTCCAGTGCACCTGGCACAAAGTGCATATGGTATATAAAATGCATAAACAATGACAGGTGCATCTGAAGAGGGAAGTGGGATGGTTAAATGAGAATATATGTAGTAACTAGGTACAAAAAATATGATCAAGAGAGACCATGACTCCACTCCCAACAAGTTAAAGTGGAAACTAAACAAGATAAGACTATAGGAGAGAAAGCATATAATTTTTACATCTCTTTTTGACTCATAGTGCCGAGGATATACCAGAGTTTCTAAATAAAGAAAAGAAACATTTGATAATTGAATTATCATAAGAGGAATTGTTGGAATGGATCAATAAGTAAAAGATTGATGTATCTGAAGAATGGGACACTGTTTATTCAAGACTCCCAAAGTAATTTAAGATTAAACAAAAGAACTCCACAATTATGCAGTCTCCCACTGAAATAAGTTAGTATAGTATACTGAACCACGCAGGACTGCAGTGATCTTCATGTAACACCCAAGAGAAACTGAGAAAGAATTCAGCTTTACACACACATATTACTGCAGAAATAACTGAGGAGCCAATTAAAAGCAAAAATGTTAAGTATGTGGATCAAAGTTAAAAGCCTTAATGCCCTGTATATGTCTTGAACCTATTCGTATTCTTTTGGCATGTTAATAAATAGCAGATAAGAAAGAACTGGCAGATACAAGTTTTCTGGACTTCCAAAAAGCCTTCAAGAATACTTCCCACAATAGGCTATTAGAGAAACCAAGTAATCACAGGATAAGAAGTAAAGCATTGTCATTGACTAGAAATCAACTACAAAAAGGAGAACAGAGAAGCAGAATGCATTTATTAGTGGTCACTGCTCCGTGTGGCTAAAGGTTAACAGGCGGGTGCCCTCAGGTTCTTTACAAAGGATGGAAGTGTTTAATCTATTTATTAATCATCCAGAAATGGGACTAACAATAAGATGGAAATGTTTACAACAGACACAACAAGTCTTAGATTAATTAAGGCCAAAACAGGCCAAGGAGCTTTTAGGTTGCTTAAAAGATCTCAGTGAAAGGGGAAACAATGGCAGATGGAATGCAGCACTGCCAAGCCTAATAGAAGCACAGGGGAAAGAACCATATGAAATACTTCATCTAGAATTAAAAACTCAGTATGACCACTGAAGGCAGGGGAAGACCCTCTTGATAAGCACAGACTAATGAAAATACTTCTCTGGCACTAATCACAATCTAAAATAAAGATATTGTTGAGAAAATGAAGAAAAAGGGAAGAGTACTGGCATAAAGGCTACAAAGGCTGAGATTTATTTTTTTAGGGGTGAAGCCTAGCACCTTTAAATGAAGAGATAAAAAGAGACATGATGAATAAGTAAATTTAGATCATAAATTAAGTGAATTATATTATTACTTAACTCTCTTCATAAGACAAGTAAAGAATTCAGCAAACTGAAAATAGCATATTTAAAACAGAAAATTGTTTTTCATTATTATTTAAATCAAAGATATAGAACTGCTCATTTGATGTTGCCAAGTTGAAACGTAACACCATTTTAATGAAGGACTTAGATTTTTCTGTGGATTTATACATAAACGTTCCTCACAGTACTGTGTTCAGTACAGCAAGCCAGAATCAAACCGACACAAGCAATAAATGGAAATCCAGCTACCTCTGCAGTTATCATCTTCTATTTCATGGGCACACAGCTTATTCTTATCCCAACTTCTATACATCATAAACCGCTCTTTTCAGCTGCAGGTCTTCAGCCATGGATACTCATATTTTATTTCCCCTTTCAGAAAATTGTCCTTCTTAGTACAGAATATTACCACATCAAAGACCCACAGCCAAATTCATAAGGAGAGGTTAGTTTGGCAGATAGCTTAAGGAGGGAGGAAAGAGAAAAAAGAGAAAAAGCTAGATAGTGATGAACAATAAAGAGAAAAGGCTGGATAGTAATGGACAATAAAGGGAAAAGGATAGCTAAATCCTAAAAGATGTTTTCAGTTGTCATCTTTACCACTGGTGGGAACAAGTTGGAAATGCATTTAGGACAATCCTGGCTGCATCAAACCAGAAAGTGTGACCTGTACCCATGTTCCTTTAGATAATTAAAGCAATATTAATGTGTGAAACATTGTCTACCAGAGGCAGCTGCTGAAAGCAAAGTCATAATGAATGAACACTTGATACATGCATCCTTTTTACCAAGAATCACAGGTAACACCCACACTGTAATGTGTTAGAGATGTAGGGAACTCTTGCATTACAGCAGATCTACAGATGTTCTCATTTATATGGACAATATACAAATAAAATCCTTCTCTGTCAAACAAGAAACTGCACTTAAATGCCTTCATCAGTCAGTAGCCATTAATGCTGACTGCCCAAAAACTGTATGTGAAAGGAGCAAATAGGCAACATATCCCTGCAAAGGTATTTCAAGATATTCAAAATTAGATTTTCCTGGGTTTGATTACTGGTTTAGCTCTACCCCTTTAATATAATTCTTATAATATAAGCATCTCCTTCTACCCTAGTCTCCACTTCAACCTAATATTTTGCCCCTAGATATATGTTAAAAAAATAGAGGAGCTACACAAAAAAAAACCTGTAAGAACTATAGGAACAGAAATCTTTACCCAATTTTTAAAAAGAACCAACAGATTTAACACATGCAACAACAAGAACCAGATTGTGATGAAATTTTGGTGCAATTGCTACACATTTAGAGAAAATCATTATTTTGAACACTATTCTAAGTACCTTTGAAAGTGAAATTTATCTCTAAAAGTAAGATATCCCTTCATATATGAAAATGTGTTAATAGAAGAGAATATGGAAAAATATTTTATTGAATCATAAGCATGATAAATTGACTACTAACTAATATGAACTAAGAAGAAACTTTACAAACTAACAAACAATTTTCTGGTCTGGTGTAAAATTCATTTTACCTTCCAAGTTTATTCCCAGAGCAGACCACTGAGCAGTGTAGTATGTCAGTTCCTACAGCCTGCTTGCCAAAAAACACAGTCTTTTCAGTTTTGTCATTCTTCAGTATCAGCTCCTTCAGGCTTCAGGGTAAAGTAACATGAGTATAACCTGAGATACATTTGACTGAAGTCTTATGTGAATATGTTTTCTGCCTAGTCTTATGTTGACCTTAGCTAAACATCTGCAGCTTTGGCTGTTTGCCACTCTGACTGCTTTTCCTGTGGCTGGGCAATGCCTTGTCTCTGCTGCAGGGTCTCCCTTGCAGTTCCTGGTCAGGTCAGTAACATCTGGTGGTGCAGAAAGTGCTGATCACCTGGCAGGTATTTTCCTCATGTTTTGAGCAATCACACACACTGCTACTATTTCAGCCAATTATTTATTTATCCACTTTTGCTAGGTCAGTATTTCAATTTTCTTGCCTCCTTTTATCCCTCCTCAGGTTTCAAGCTTGAGGAAAAGGTAAGAAACTTTCCTGGTAGTTACCAAAGGCTAAAAACATTAAAAAAAAACCCCAGATCATCAGGAACATTGCTACTATTAGAATATGACCTCTAGAAGAACTAATTTTCTTCCAAAGTCCATTAAATTTACTTAAAACAAACTCAATACATGGCATGAATTGTCAGGGTTCAAGAGCAGTGACCTGTGATTAGTGGGCATATTGCAATAAAAATATCTAAATAATAAAAACTGGAAAGGTGGTAGTTCCCTGTATACTAACAGCAAATATTCTACCAGCAGAGAAATATTCTTCCAATGTTCTATTTTCTTATGAACTGCACAGTATTTTCTAATAATTCAAAGAAAAAAGGCTTACTCTGTGAAGAAAAATAATATCAATCCATAACATAGACACACCTTCATCTTGTATGCTGAAGAAATCCAAAGTAAATGAAGTCTTCACATGTATATAGAAACTGAAATAATTAAAAAAGAAAATCAGCTACTTAGGCTTTCCTGCATAACTAATTGTCAGTTCAGTGGCTACCTAAAATCTAGCCTGAACACTGCATCATAGTATTTTTTTTAATTTTAGCAGGAAAAAAGAAAATACAATCAAAACATAGTGAGTGCAGTATTAAATGAAGACTGGACAGACTAGCTTCACTGCTGCCAATTTCCCTCACAAAAATGTTTCCTTTTCATGATTATTTAGATATTTTTGCACCATTCTGAAACTAAAAACTCTAGAATTGCCACGACGAAGCACTGACAGTTCTGTTCAGCCTTATGTCTGTGTGTTGGGAAGGTGCTGTGAAATCCACGGTGAGGACAGAGGCAGACCCAAAATGCAGCAGAGCTGCAGTGGTTCTGCTGCACAGAGGCTTGGCAGATGCAGGGAAAGCACAGAGCAAAAAATCTGCATCACCTTCACAGGCATGCCAACAGAAGATAAAAGAGAAAAAAATAAAAAGGGATAATACATGATCACTAGTGCCATGATTATCTAGAGCCAGGTGCAGTGAATCATTTCAGCAAATTGGCTCAGGGCCTTGAGCTGCAGTCCTAAAGAGATTGCCTGAGATACTTTGGGAATTATCTCCAGGTTGAATTTCAGCCTCTTTAACTATAACTATATGAGTATTAACAGGGAGTGTGACTCTGCAGACACACTTTGTAAACAGACTGTGCCAAGAGCCTGGTACCCACATTACATGTCTTTTGTTGCTTTTACTTTGGGCTAGTCCTAGTCCTTTTTAGGGACTGCCCATCCCTAAAAGTGCCTGCAGCTCATTATGGGTGCACTTCTTGGGCACCTGCACGCCTTTGCTTTCAGCAGACAGCAATGCAGCTTGTGTGGTGAACCAAGGGGCACTAAGACTGCCAGCAGGAGTGAGTGGGAAGTTTCCAAAGCACACCTCAGACCTGAACTGAAGTGCTGAAGGAGACAGCCTGAGGTCTGCAGGCTGTCTGTACTCAGCTCAGGCAGTTGTGATTTGTTACAGACTCTGTAAGAAATAAATAGTTGCCTTTTAACTCTATTAAGACACAAAGTCAGGAGCAAAGTGTGAAGCAGGACCAGCCCTTTGAGCAATATCACAGTTGCATCTCATGGCACACCTGCATGCTATGGGCTCCTGCACTGCTGAATTACTGTAATGTTTGAGTTCCCCCGTAGTGCTTTACTTGCAGGGAAAAAAAACCTCTAAAGGGTTTCAGGTCTTTTGCTTCTCTTTCAAACATATCATAAAATCATTTCAAACATCTCCATATTCATATATATTTTACCCTGTACTCAGGAGTACAATTTTAGAGGAACTAAAAAAAAAAAAAAAAAAAAAAAGAAAGCCTACTGGTATTTGCAACTATGACATTCCTTCCTATGAGCTACTGACCTTCACTACCAGTTAAGATTTTGGTAATACTCTGAGATGCAAATATGTTTCTGCAAAACATATCTCCTCCTCCTGCAGGTCTAAACAACTATAAAAGAAGAAAAAGATCTCTTCCATCCCAAACTTCTATTGGCTGTCTTCAAACCAGCCCTATATTAAAAACTATTGAGCACAAAACCCAAAAAATCATGCTGTAAATATTTACTTTCGTACCATAATTTAAAGATGACTGTTTCTGTAGCAATTAGAAAAAAACAAAATACCAGAAACTAAAAAAACTTTTAAAGAAATAGTTGTGAAGTCACTGTAATTCATGCTTATATTGAACAAGCTAACATCATTCTGCCCTTTAAAATATTGCAGAAAAAAAAAAATTACATTATACAACAGTAATAAAAAACTGATCTCTCAGATAATCACAGTGATCAAAATATGCTGGTCTTAAAAAAAGCCCCACATATAAGCTGAACAATAAACTTTGTTGTAATGTCCAAATAGAGATGCAGAAACAAAAATAATCTAAAATATTCTACAAAGGGTCTCTACAAATGCATTGTGAAAACCAGTGTAAGACAGGGTTGGTGGGCATCCCAAAAATAGATGCATTTGTATTCTACTTTTACTGTGGAATCTTTCTGAAGTATTGATGAAAGAAAGAAAATACCCTAAGTAATTTACACTTCCATACAAAAAACAAACAAATCCTGAAAAAAGAAGAAGCCATTTAGAAACAATTGCTACATTTTCCTGTACTTCTTAATTTTCCATAATTCATGACTTTTCAGATTTCCACAGGACTACTGCAGAACTGTCCTAGCCTTTCCAGAATGCTTAATCCTACATCAATAATTTCCTTGTTCCACTTCCTTTAAGACATATACATACCGATACATATATATATACACACACACATAAATGTGTATCAAACTTGTAATTTTTATTTAAGATGTCATTGTTAAAATTACTACCTTTTATATGAGTGTTGAAATGTACCACAGAGCAAAACTTCCATTACCGGATCAATTCTTCAACTTACACTTAAATTTTTAGCTGTGTTTATGCCAGCATAAATACAGACTGTCTTTGCACCAATCAAAGCATCCTCTCTGGATTTAAACTATTAATACTACTGATCATTATCTCTCCTTTTAACCCTGGTGGATGACCTACACCCTTGGCTGGAAAAGGCAAATAATTTTGCTTTCTTTTCTTCAAGGTTTTCCTCTCTCTGGATAGCTGAACAACTTAAGCTCGTAATATTTTTCTACAGCAGTGCCTGAAAAATCAATAGAATAAGAGAACATAATCAAGACCAAGTACAACAACAAAGGGGAAAAAAACATCAATCCAACAACAATAACAAATTAGTAATGTCAGTCAAAGACAGGAAAATGAGCATTTAAAGCAGTCTGAATATTGTTTTTTGTAGCAAAGTGTGTAAAACAAATCTGACTAAGTCAAACTGTCCTTCTGAATTCATATATTTGAGTTTTAAACGTATCATGTTCCTCCTCTCAAAACAGCATTACATTCAAGTAAAGCCATTTATTTCAATGGAGTTAGTCTGGTTTATGTTGTTGTGGATTGCTGACCAAAGAAAATTGGCCTATATTTACAAATGAAAATAAAATAATATTTTAAATTCATATCTATTGTACAGAGATTGGCTTGCAGTACATTTTCTCTGCTCTGGTCCCAGGAATTAATCTCAGTACCTAGATTTTATAAAGCTGTTGTTACATCAATGATTTAATTTCATTAAATTCATAGTGAGGTTGCAACAAAAAATGTGCATTTATAAGGTTCAGCTTTAACAATTATGAGATTTAAATAGAGACAAAAGAAACCATAATGCACTTCTAACTGAATTGGAATATAAAACAGGAAGCCTCATTTCCTGAACTCCAGTGCTATACTATATCTTGTTAGCTAAACTCAGCTTATAATAGGGGTCATTTCCCCAAGGATTGTTACATCATAAAGCATAAATGGAAAAAAAAAACAGTAAAAATACAAAAATTGTTTCTGTTTTCAGTAGAATTTGGGTAGTATTTCAAATGTACTTTGTTCAAAAACTCTTACTTCTTCATAA